>NC_142361.1:25433675-25553675 GCF_059441175.1 Urocampus carinirostris
TCTACAGATACAGACTAATGAAACATGTTTCTTTATGGCGTTGTTTAGCAAGCTTGCTATTCAGTCATCTTTTTCGGCCAATTGCAGGGTTTGTTTTGGCCCTCTATCCTATCCGAAGCTCCGAATAACTTCAGCCAATAGCGATTGATGTAACGGATGATTGACACATCTTTTTCGGTCAATTGCAGGGTTTGTTTTGGCCCTCTAGCCAATCCGAGGCTCCGAATAACTTCAGCCAATAGCAATCGATTTAACGGATGATTGACACATCTTTTTCGGCCTATTGCAGGGTTTGTTTTGGCCCTCTAGCCAATCCGAGGCTCCGAATAACTTTAGCCAATAGTGATCGATTCAAATAATGATTGACACATTGGCTAGCCAATGAAACGCATAAATCCCAGCATACATCGCGGACTACTCCACGTTCGGGGGAAAATCGAGTCGGCGGCTGTTGCGTAAGTTGCGAGACCTTGCGAATTTAATATTGATCCATAAATAAGGCGCACTGTATTATAAGGCGCATGGTCAGCTTTTGAAAAAAAATAAGACTTTTAGGTACGGCTTATAGTGGGGAAAATACAGTACTATTAGGATGCAATCTACCTCGACGCACTTATTCCACCGGTCTAAATCTTACCGTTAGAAAAATTTCATAAATTGGCCGCTTCACTGAATAAGCCGCAGGGCTGAACATTTGGGGAAAAAGTAGCGGCTTATAGTCAGGAATTTACGGTGACTCATTTGAATAATAACACTTGACAAAAATGAATTTTGCAAGACAAACACAAGATGAACAAAATAAAAACAGCATCTAGTTCCTTCCCCTTCTGTACTCTTCGTCAAGTAAACGAGAAGATAAAAGGGAAATATTGTGAAGCGCAACGGGGTCACCGAGAGCACTTAATGGACGCCACGGCATCCGATTTGGACGGCTGCTTTTATGACAATGACGGATGGCGTTTCCTGCAGCTCGGCCCGGTCCTGCCGAGCCGACGGCGACACTCGGGAGTCACGCTAAATGCTCGGGTCCTTGTCGGGGCCCCCCAACCGTGCCTGAGGGGGGACCCGGGTGGGATTATCCGCTGACACGGGGCCCGAACCAAAGTTTTACAGCACTGAGCAGCCGATTGTGACGGGGAGGTCGTATGTTCGCAAGCCTTACCGTTTGTATAAGTCTGAATAGTAATGTTTGCAGAGATTGGTATAAAAAATAGTCACTGAATGGCTTTAGCTGTGTTATTTTTTTTCTTTCATTGTTCATTTTTCGATATATCGGTTTAAATTGTCATCCTTCACTTTATTCCATGCTTTCCTGTCGCAGCGGATGGGCTTATTTGGGTGACTAAAGAAGGAAACAGATAAAAAAAAACGTTTGAATACGAAAACACCATAATCTAGAATCAAACGTCAAACGTGAGCAGCAAGAAAAGGAAAGAGTGAAAGAAAGATTTCTAACCTCTATAGCAGGCAGCCAAGTGGCTAAAATGAGTAACTATAGAAAGAAACAGTGGAAAAAAGTCAAAGATGGCTCGACACCATAGTCTTCACCCAAATGGAAAACATAAATGGCTAGAGAAGAAAACAGTGTAATACAGCCAAATATCTATTTTTTATATTCTTATTAGTATAGCAGGCAGCCAAGTGGCTAACTGAGTAGCTAGAGATGGAAACAGTGGAAAAACAGTCAAATGTCACTCACCGCTATTGCAGGCAGCCAAATTGCCGCCATGGGTAGCTCGAGAAGGAAACAGTGGAAAAAAAGTCAAAGATGGCTCGACACCATAGTCTGCAGTCAAATGGCAAACATGGGTGGCTAGAGAAGAAAATAGTGAAAGAGAGCCAAATATTGCTCACTGATATTGCAGGCAACCAAGTGGTTAAAATGAGTAGCTAAAAAAGGAAACAGTGGAAAAACCATCAAAGATGGCTCAAAACCGTAGTCTGCAGCCAAATGGCAAACATGAGTGGATTGAAAAGGAAACTGTGGAAAAAGTCAAAGATGGTTTGCCACTCTAGCCTGCAGCAGAGTGGCTAACATCAGTGGCGAAGGATGAAAACAACAGAGGAAAGCCAAAGATCGCTCAACGCTATAACAGGAAGCCAAGTGGTTAAAATGAGTATCTAGAACAGGAAACAGTGGAAAAACAGTTAAATGTGACTTAAAACCATAGTCTGCAGCCAAATGGCAAACATGAGCAGCTAAAAAAAGAAACAGTGGGAAAAATCAAAGATGGTTTGCCATTCTAGCCTGCAGGCAAAATAGCTAACATCAGATTCAGATTCAGATTCAGATCTACTTTATTGTCATTCTAGTACACGTGTATACAGAACGAAATGTCGATGGCTAGAGAGGAAAACATTGAAAGAGAGCCAAAGATTGCTCACCCCTATAATGGGCAGCTAAGTGACTAAAATGAGTAGCAAGAGAAGGAAACAGTGAAAGAGAGCCAAATCCTGGCTGGTGACTATAGTCTGCAACAAAATGGTAAACGTGAGTGGCTAGAAAAGGAGACATTGGAAAAAGCCATTCAAATCCTATATGTTCCTATTAGATTTTCATTTTCTGTAGTAGCAGAAGTTGGCTGTGTCTCCTCTCTTCCTCTTTTTTAGTAACGGGGTACTTTTTACGCTGCTACAACATTTTTAGCGTGTAAGTTACGTATATATTTTTTTGTGTGGGATCACATACACCTTTTCATGTTTTTACGTACATTTTATGTATTTATGTACGTTTTTGTTGGTATGTACGTATGTTTTGTGTGTGTCTACGTACGTTTTTCTATGATTTTTTTGCATGTTACATTTTTGTATGTGTTAAAGTACCGTATTTTCCGCACTATAGGGCGCACCAGGTTATAGGGCGCACCCCCAAAAAATAGTTTTGGTTCCTATATCTTCCATAGATAAGACGCACCGGATTATAAGGCGCTACAATGGGAACGTCGACAAAACAGTCAAATGATTCAGTCCAACTGATTACCCCCTTAACATTCCCAAAGCTTGCAAAGAAGCAAATACGTGTCGTAGACACGTGCGGATGAGGTTTCCGTACGATGTCACTCAAATGCATGATTTCAAATATCTTTCGGAAGGTTAAAGTCTTGGGATTCAAGAAATGGCAACCATTCCTTAGTTTCTATTTTCTTTTTCGCTCGCAACTTTACTGTGCCTATGACAATAAACACTTGGAATTGAGTTTAATTCACTCAACTCATCACTGTAACATCAAGATAGTTCTAAAACAAGATACCGGGAAAATATAAAGCCGCATAACTCACCTAAGTACTCAATCATGGTCTTCTTACAACCGTGAGTGGAATAAATCCAGGAGTAAATCCAGGAGAGTAAAATATTTACAAATACAGACTAATGAAACATGTTTCTTTATGGCGTACTTTAGCAAGCTTGCTATTCACAGTCATCTTTTTCGGCCAATTGCAGGGTTTGCTTTGGCCCTCTAGCCACTCCGAGGCTCCGAATAACTTTAGCCAATAGTGATCGATTCAAATGATGATTGACACATTGGTTAGCCAATGAAATGCCGGTATACAAATCCCAGCAGACACCGCGAACGACTTCGCCTTCGGGGGAAAATCGAGTCGGCGGCTGTTGCGTAAGTTGCGAGACCTTGCGAATTTAATATTGAGCCATATATAAGGCGCACTGTATTATAAGGCGCATGGTCAGCTTTTGAAAAAAATTAAGACATTTTAGGTGTGCCTTATAGTGCGGAAAATACGGTACATTTAAATGCTTATTTGCGTACATTTTTGTGCATCTTTACGTACGTTTTCGTACGTTTTTTCACATGTTGAATACATTTTTGTGCATGTTTAGGTACGTTTTTGTGTGTGTTTAGATACATTTTTATACACGGTTTTCCATGTTTTGGCGTATGTTTACGTACGTTTTTGTGTGCGATGTAGGGCTTGTGTTTTATGTATTTTTATGCTTCTTTATGTACATTTTTGTGCATCTTTACGTTCGTCTTCGCGCGCGTTTTTACGCACGTTTTTGTAGGTTTTTTCGCATGTTTAAGTACTTTTTTGTGCAGGTTTAGGTAGGTTTTGTGTGTGTTTACGTATGTTTTTTACATATATTTTTGTATGCAGTTTTGCATGTTTTTGCGTATGTTTACGTACACTTTATGTTATTACTTATGTTTTTGTGTGTGTTAAAGTACATTTTTATGCTTGTTTACGTACGTTTTTGTGCTTCTTTACGCACATTTTTGTGCGTGTTAAGTACGTTTTGAGTGTGTTTACGTACGTGATCAACCATAAAAAGCGTTGACAGGTCTAGTTATGCTCGTTACGATGCAATGTCAAAAGCCAGCAAAAGCAGACATCATTCGATCAGTTTTTCAAAAAACGTGAAGCAAAAACCCCCTGTAAGGAACAGTACACCAAGAAGCCAGTTCAAATGTAAACAAACATTTTTGTTATTCCCTTTATAAATTTTTTTTTTTTTTTTTTACATGATGTGCCTCACGTTTTGTGCCGCAATCTAATATTAATATGTATTTGTTTCATGTTGTGATGCTCTTCACACTTTTGGAAGGCTTGGAACGGATTAGCTCATTTTCATTCTAAAGGCGACTCTACTTACAAATGTTTCAGGTTACGAAGCTACTCCCGGAAACAATTCAATTCGTAAGCTACGAAAACTTTCAACATTCGACATTTTTTTAAGTGACAAAAAGAGTTACCTTTCCTGGTAACTACTTACTTATATGAGAGTAATTCAGTTACTTTTTGAAAGAAGTAACTTTTAAAAATCCTTGAACGGCGAATTTTGTTTTTTTTTCCACAAAGTACACATTCTTGGTTGGTTTTATAATTGCTCTTTTGTTTTGAAAATCTCATAAAAGATCGGTTCTAGTCTTACGTATATGATTCTCACCAGACCTGAGAGTGAACTATTCAACTCGTCGTCCTGAATTTGCACTGCTATAAAAAGTCCTTTGAACGTGTTTCTGTTTTCCCAGTTTTTTTATCCGATCCCGCACAGGAAATATAATTGTTTGGTATTGTTAATCGATCTCCCTGCAGCTCTACTGCGGCCGGTTAGAGCGTATGGCGAGGGACATTTTGATTTGCTAAAGGTCACATTGCGAAAATGGCGGAAGGTATTTATCGGGCGCTCGCAGTCCGCATTGCATCATTTAGCGCTCGAAACGATTTAGAATGGAATCGGAGATTATGAGAAGTGAGGTTATTCCGGGTGAGAGGACATTGAGGGACTTCCTTGACAGTCTTGTTCTATTATTCGAATTTGCCTTTTATATATAGCTGAGTTTTAAGTCCGGATTTGAAGGTGAGTTCCAGAGCTTGGGGGCCGAGCGGCTGAAAGCACGTCTACCCATGGAGATGAGACGGGCAGCGGTTTTGCATGTTTTCAGGATGTTTACGTACGGTTTATGTTATTACGTACATTTTTGTGTATGTTACAGTACATTTTTATGCTTGCTTGTGTACATTTTTGTGCATCTTTACGTATGTTTTCATGTCGTTTTTGTACTTTGGCACACACAAAAACGTACGTAATAACATAAAACATACGTAAACATACGCAAAAACATGCAGAATCGCGTAGAAAAATGTAAGTAAAACCCACAAAAACATACGTAAACACACACAAAACGTACCTAAACACGCACAAAAACGTACTTAAACATGCAAAAAAAGTACCAGAACGTGCGTAAACATGCATGAAAACGTACGTAAAATGCACAAAATTGTACATAACCAAGCATAAAAATGTACTTTAACATACGAAAAAATGTACGTAATAACATAAACCATACGTAAACATCCGCAAAAACATGCAAAACCGCATCCAAAAACACACACAAAAACGTAAGAAAACATGCACAAAAATGTACGTAGACACACATATCACACAAAAAAATAACAATGTATATATATATATATATATATATATATATATATATATATATATATATATATATATATATATATATATATGCGTGAAAAAAAAAAAATACATTTTACTTTAAAGCGCCTTTTAAGACACCCAAGGTCGCTGTACGTCGAGTGCCAAACAACAATGAAGCAAGAATAAAACAAGCAAGTAATAAAGAAAATAAAAACACAGTAGAGTTAAGAAGTTGTGACATGTAAGGCCAATGATCATGAAAAGGCAAGTCTGAAGAGCTTAGATTCAAGTCCGGATTTCAAGGTGAGTTCCAGAGATTGCGGGCAGAGCGGCTGAAAGCTCTTCTTCCCATGGAGCTGAGACTGGCATATATGCATGTATGTATGTATGTATGTATGTATGTATGTATGTATTTGCAATAATAGTTTTTTCTTTTACAATGGTAGACGGTTCAAATTCATTTTATGTCTTAAAGAGACAGTGTGGTATATTTAGCCCCAAAATTGGTAAATAATGTATTAAAAAAACAACAACATTGATTTAATTAATCAGCAAAAATACACAAACTATAATAAAAGGTAGAATCTTTAAAAGTCAAAAAATTAGATTTATTTAGCATAACGCTGGCTTCAACTAGAGCGCAGGTGTCAAACAGGCGGCCCGTGGGCCGGATCAGGCCCGCTAAGGGATTGAATCTGGCCCGCGAGACAACTTTCAGAGAAGCGCAAGGGAAAAACAAGCTGCAGGTTGAAATATGATTTTGCCAAAGAAAGGTGCCTCGAACAAAGAAACTGTACTTGTATTTCTTTCTTTCTCTCTCTCTCTCGTTCCCTCTTTTCCACTCCTTTTCTCCCACTCTCTATCTCTGTCTCGTTCACTCTCTGTGTCTCTCTTTTTGTCTTTCTTTGTTGCTCTTTGTCTCTTTATCTCTCTGTGTCTTTTAAACTTCTTTTGCTCTAACTTCCTTTTTTCCTTTTCTATCTTTTCTCCTTCTCTCTTCATACCCTTCATGCTTTCTTTTCTCTTTTCTCTCCTTCTGTCTTTCTATTTCTCTTTGGATTTATTTCTTCCGCTTCCTTTCTTTGCCCCTCTCTCATGACTTTTTATCTTTTGTTTCTTACGCTCTCTCCCTCTCTCTCTCTTTTTCTTTCTCTTTCCCGCCCTCTCTCCTTTTCCCTCCCTCTGTCTCTTATTTATTTATCTCTCTTTTTCTCTCTCTTTAATGTACTAGACCGGCCCTCGACAGAATGTTTGTTCTATCGTGTGGCCCCCGAGTTAAAATGAGTTTGACACCCCTGAACTAGAGGGAGCTTGCATAATGGTCAGCCATCTTACTGCTACATGTCCCTATTCTTTTTTGTGCATTTTAGCACTTATTTTGGGTTACACAACAATATAGCTGAATCTAGAGGTAAAAAACACTGTCCCTTTAATTTATTCATTGTTTTTATTTGTTTGATTATACTACTAATAAACAATGCCAAATTGATGACACATTCAGTAAGTGCTAAAACAAAAAATCATCAGAATAAGCCACGGATATTCTAAATTCGAATTCAATACATTAAAAAAACAGTTATCGTAAGCTAGTGGTACTCAAATAGTGGGGCGGGTCCTTCTGTGGGGGCCCGAGGCTCCGTCAAGAGGGGCACGGGTGCGGGTGCGATTGACTTCAGGGAACTGTTTTGTTTTTTGTTTCCCAAAATAATGCACAATTGCACCTCCAATACACTAGGGGGCAGTGTTGTTCCCAGTAGTAGAGTTTTTTTGTTTAGATTTATCATCCATATGGTGCATTCAGCACAGAGCATTAGCATTGATTATGAAGTATGTAGTTACGTAGCACTTTACTGCAACTAGAATAGGAAAGGAGCTATTTTGAAAATGTTGGCAGCGGACAGCACGAAGCCAAATAAATTAAGCTGTCACTTAAAGGCATTACAACCTAAGGTTTTTGCGGCAAAAATGGTGACGTGTTACCACCAATATCGACCAATCCTTATTGTGTTCCCACCAATATCATGAGATAATATAAAAATGGGGAGGGTGGCGAGAGGATTTCTTCTACCCATGACAGAAAATAATTAAGAAGCACTGTCATAAGCAAAAAGTGTTGCGTACGGTCACAAAACAACGAAATGAATATGACATTGCGTGGAGCGTCGAGGGAAATATAGCGAATAACCTTCAGCACATGGTATGGAGACGGGAAATTACCTTTAGCGAAGCAGCATGCTGACTCGGGAAAAACTACAAAGACTCTCGTGGATCTCAAAGGCGTCGTTGAGATGATACAATGGCCCTTTGATGACCTCCAAAATAAAAACAACTTCTTTATATTTCTAGATGATATGTGGACGATATTTGCTTACTTTAGTCAGAATTACACATATGGTATCATTTCATTCAGGGGTTTAAACTTGCGGCCCAGGGGTTAATTGCGGCACCCAGGATGACAGTTTCAGGTCCCTTAAAATGAAAGTTAAAGGGACAGTCTGTAAAACATGCCGAATATATGTTGCTGTATTCTATCGCGCCACTGAAAACAACTGCAACAGAAGGAGACAAAATAGTAGAACTCAAAGTGACCAAAACGCACCTTATTACTTTGAAAGGAAGATAAACAAAAAAGAAAACAGAAACTAAAAAGGACAAGAAAAGGGAAATGAAAAAAGAAAAACGATATTAAAACTTAAGAAAAAAAGGGAAAAGAGACATGAAAAAACAAACAGAGAAAAAGAAAACATGAAAAGAGAAAAACAACAACACAAGAAAAAGCGAAGACACAAAAGTGCTAATTTTTTTGAAGTAAAATAACAACGGGATGGGGTTCCTCAATGCTCTCTGATTGATTAATGATAGTGAGCAATAACAGCTACAGTGGGTGCTTTGCGAGTGGTACTTGAATCTAGAGACATTCAGTGGACATATATAAAACTGCAAGTTTTTGTTTGGGGTAATGCAGCTAGTTTTTTCTCTTGTGCTCCTCTCCGCATTGTCTAGTGGGTCACATAAAATGATGTGGCGAGATGTATTTTTTCCTCTTTAATTAATATCCTTTCTTCTCATCTCATCTCATTAGCTGCACCGCTTATCCTCAGTAGGGTCGCGGGGGTGCTGGAGCCCATCCCAGCAATCATCGGGCAGTGGGCAGGGGACACAGTGAATTGGTTGCCAGCCAATCGCAGGGCACTCAGGGACAGACAACTCGCTCGCTCATTCACGGAGTGCCCGGAGGAAACCCACGCAAGCACGGGGAGAACATGCAAACTTCGCACAGGAAGTCCAGTAGCTGGATTTGAACCCACACCTAGACCTTAGAACTGTGCCGCACCCGCGCTAACCACTGCGCCGCCGTGCTGCCCATAATTTCCTTTCTTTCTTCTCCATTTTCCCTTTTGTCTTTCGTTTTTATTCCCCTGTTCCCCTTTGCCTCTTTCTCTTATTTCTTCTTCCCTATCTTTTAGTCCTTAAAAAAAATAATTCTTCCTTTCTTTCTGTCTTTCTTTGCGAAAAGCTGGGCAAAAAAAATGTGCTCACTTAAAGTCTCTGTGGTCTGTCATCTTCATTGGACTCATTTTAAGTTACACTTCACATTACAGCGACATCTAGTGAACAAATATACACTGTCCCTTTAAGAACGACAGAATATTTTCATCAGCAGTGTCTTAGCTTCAGCGGCCCCCAACTCAATTGAGTCTGAGACCCCCGACTAAATTTGAATCAAATATGAAGTCGATACATACTTACATCTATCGTGGTTTTTGCATTCTTTTATTTTGAAACAATGCTCGTTGTGTTTCCTGTGTTTAACTCTGCCTTTGTTTTTGCAAGGGGGAGTGGGCGTGTCCAGATTCTAGCACCCGCTTCTAATTATCAATCAGTAGTAGGTGTAAAGCATACGGCTGACGGGCCAGTGCAGGCCCACCGAGGGTTGGAATCGGCCCACGAGACAAAATGAAGAGAAGCGTAAGAAAAAAAGTTTTTTCTCCCCTTTTATTTCTTTCTCTCATGCTCTCGTTCTCTTGACTCTCTTCTCTCTCTTTTCTTTTGTTGTCTCTCTTTACCTCTCCCTCTCTCTTTTCCACTCTCTCCTTCTCTCTATGTTTCTCTTGTTGTCTGTCTTTATCTTTCCTTCTCTTTTCCATTTCTCTCCCTCTGTCTTTCTCCAATTTTTTTTTTTATCTCCCTCCCTCCTCTCTATTTTTCTCCTTTATTCTCTCTCTCTTGCTCTCTCTCTCTCTCTCTCCTTTTTTTTCTTTCTCTTGTTTTCTTTCTTCTCCCATTATCTCTCTTTAATCTCTTTCTTCTCTTTCTTTTCTCTTGTCTCTCTTTACCTCTCCTTCTTTCCTTTCTACTTTCTCATTCTCTCTATATTTTCTCTTGTTGTCTCTTTATCGCTCCTTCTCTTTTCAATGTTTCTGTCTCTGTCTCTCTCCAACTCATTCTTACTTTTTTTTATTTGACTTCTCTCTATTTTTCTCCTTTCATCTCTCTTTCTCTTTCCCTCTCCTTTGTTCTATTTTTACTCTTTCCCTGTCTCTACTGCTTTTTCTGTCTTTCTATGTCTTTCTCTCTTTTTCCCTTTCTGTCTTACTCTTTCTCTTCCCTCACTACCCCCTTTCTCTTTTTTCTCTTTCTCTTTCTTTTGCTGCTTTTTTCATCCTTTCTTTCTCTCTCACTCTATTTTGACTCTAATGTTCACTCTCTTTCTCACTCTGTTTCTGTCTTTCTTTTGATTTCTTTCTTTTTCTATTTCTTTCATTTTTTTGTCAATCATTGTCTCTGTCCCTTTTCATTTTTCTGTCTCTTTCTCTCTTTTCATTGTTTTCCTTTCTTTCTCTTAAATCTCCTGCTCTGTGATCATTTCTCCGAATGGATCGTTGGTCCGTGTGTGTTTGTGTGTTTTTCTGCGAATCTTGAAACAGTGAAAAGTAAACCGTGATACAGCGAGGGATTTCTGTTCTTTTTATGTGTAGCTCCTTCCAATCTATGAGACTCATCAATATTTATTTGAGAAGATATTCGGCTTCCTGGTTTTCTTATCCTGAGGTAACCGCAATTGGCATTCAGAAATTCAAATTCATTTGTGCATTTGAGTTTGTTTGTGTTGTTTGTTTTTGTTTGCTTGGGTTGTTTATGAGGTTTGTTTGTGTGTTTTGTCAATGTTAGTGCTGTTTTGTGCATGTTTATGTGACATTTGTTTAGATTTTTTTGTTTTGGATGTTTGTGTACGTGTGTTTTGTTAGTGTGTTTAGGAGTTGTGTTTGGTTTAGTGTATGAGGCCTTTGTGTACGTGTTTTTTTTAATGACTTTAGTTTGTGTGTTTGTGTTGTTTGTGTGTTTTTATGTGTGTGTGCTTCGTACGTCGAAGCCTCAATGCATCATCGGTTGAAAGACATTCCCTGATCTATTGTCCCAAATTGAATTTTGCACCGAGCAGGCCTCGTCAGAGCGTATTTCTGACGGTCCTGGTGGCTCTTGTTTCTACCTAAAATTAACTGCACTTTTGCAACTATGATCCATTACCCTATATTGCCGGAGTGGCGGTATGCACTTCTCTCGAGAGGCATGCCATTCTGGATGCTTTGAAATTAAATGCACAATTGTGGCCCCTATCTGTTATCCCCAGTGAACTATTGCTGAGAGCGAGATGACAAGAGTGCAAATTTGTTTCTTGCGTCTCTTTTTTTTTTTTCTTCTCACCACTTAAATTCATCGCCATCCGTGCAGACGTAATCTATTATCCCCAGTCGACTTTTGCTGCAATCAAGTCAAGTCATTTTTATTTGTATAGCCCTTAATCATAAAGAGTCTCAAAGGGCTGCACAGGTTACTGCACAGACTATTATTTCAGACTATTATGACACATATCCCCTGATCTGAAACCAACATGAGGGCAAGGAAAAACTCAAAAACCTCAACATGAGGAAAGTGAAGAAACCTTGAAAAGGGACCACACATGTGGTAATCCCCCTTTCAGGATTACCAGGCTGCAATGGATGTTGCAAGTACAAATAGTACAAAGATATTGTCAGCAAAAAATATAGGTTATTCATATGCTATAGAGTAGAAGTGTGTTATAAGCTTCACAAGTGTTAAAAATAAGGCAAATTTTTACATATTACAGGTTTTGGTTCCAATTAACTGCAAAAACGAGGGATTATAGTACTACTTAGAGCAGGGGTGTCCAATTATTTGACAAAGCGGGCTAGATTTTGTAAACTCAAAATGTGTAACGGCGAACTATTCAGCCTGGCATGTTTGAACAGACTATGATAAACTCACTCTTCATGAAAGGTTTACAGTGCTTGGCGATCAGTGCCGTGACCTCATAGTTCGCCTGTGTAGCATTTTCATTCGACTGGCCGCACTGCTGTTAAAACAGCTTCCGGTTGCTTCACCTTTTCACAGTGTTCGTTTCCTGTTCGCTTTTTGTAATCTGCAAGTTTTGTCTGGCAGTACCTCTTCATATAATCTTCATTAAAAAAAAAAAAACAGCTACAGTCTCTCGGCAAATTAAGCAGACACAGTTGTTTTGGATTTTAATGAAAACAACTTTCACCTGTCCTGGAAGCAACGGCCCTCACATTCAACTTTCCTTTTTTATTTTCAGTCGGAAATGGGTTAAATTTATCTCAGGAATCCAAGGGCAAGGGGGCCAAATGGATACTGCCATCATCTGGTGAAATGGTGATTTATTGATTTTTTTTTGTGCAAATGTGTATTAGACGTCAGTTAACATTATTGATGGGCCACATAGCATCAGTTTTATGACAGTATAAATTTGATCACAGGCGGTAACTGGCCCCCCGGCCGGACTTTGGACATCCCTGACTTAGAGCTCCCTGCTAATGAATTACCCCGAATGATAGTCATTAGATTCACCGTATCAGAAGTGCGCTCGCAGAGTAATCGGGGGAAGAGCGCCGTAAAATAATTACGAGGCTTCAAACGCGGAATCGGCTTCGTCTTAAATCTGGTCAGGGGTGTTTGGGACGACCTTGACCCTCTCGAGGGGCAAGTCACGAGACAGGAAACGCACGAGTATTAAAGTTTTTATGCACTACATCTGCCTTGTTCTCTGGACCGGGATGTAAAACTGTCGAGTACCGGAGAAACGTTCGCTTTATACGTTTATGTATACGAGCCAGAGGTTATCGAGAGGAATCGCCGTCACGAGTCCAAACTTTGTTCTCGTGGAAATGTTAAACACAAAACTCAATTTTGAATGCTTGGTGGCCTTTTCAGACCGCTCACAGTTTCAATAAGTCCACTCAGAGACCTCTAGTGGTACAAAATACTTAATTCATAAATAAATCACGATTGATTAGGGGAAAAAACATATATTATTTAAGAAACATATTTTGGAGTTTCGGGCTGAGTGGTTAAGGCGTCCGCGGCACAGTTTTGAGGTCATGGGATCGAATCCTCCTTTGCGGAGTTTGCATGTTCTCCCCGTGCTTGTTTGGTTTTCCTCCAGGCACTTCGGTTTTCTCGCACATTCCAAATGTTAGGTTCATTGGCTAATCCAAATTGTTCCCTAGGTGTGAATGAGCATGCGAGTTGTCTGTCTTTGCCCCGCGACTACCTGGCAACCAGTTCAGGGTATCCCCTGCCCACTGCCCAAGATGGCTGGCATTGGCTTCAACCAGTTTGTTATTACAACAGAAGAACATTATTTAGTAGTAAAAAAGTTGTTTTCATCCTAAAATGTTTTAAAAGAATCATAGTCAAATTAATTAACAAGCCAGTAAAGACCCAGTCTGTCATGATTGCCAAAATGAAGTCACCTGGGGGCAATTGTTTGGCGCGCTCTCTGATTGGCTGACGTTCTCCTCTTAAGCGGTCAGCGTCAAGAGTAGGACGTCAGACCGTACTTCTGTATTCCTGTGTGTTTCGCCAGCTTACTAAGTATCAAAGAGTACTCCTGCTTGATTCCTGCCTGCCTTCTGTTTTAGACCTGTTTCCGTTCCACGTTTTCGACTTGCTCTCCCGCCCTGGCCATCGACCTGCCTGCTTAGCTGTACCGATTCCACCTACCTTTCACGGAACTGCCATTCTGTCCGAAGCGGCTGATGACCGACAAACGCCGGTGTCCAAAGCCAGTTCCGACAACTCATTTGAAACAAACGCAATTGGGTCCGAGATTCCGTCCTGGTTCATGACACAGTCTTTATTCAATAGTGACAACTAGTGGTGGAAAAAATACTTTATGGATTCAAATAAAATACTTTACTCAAATAATAAGCAAAAAAACCTACATGTAATAGTAATTCTTTGATTGAAGATCTATTTGGCTGAGCTACTTTTTAAGAATGGAATCATCCTGAAGTAATCCCTTCATTAGTGGTCAATAGTGGAAATAACAGAAAACCAAGCTCTTTTGTATTGTTTTGTATTTAGAAAATGAAAGTGTTTCCAACTATGTACTAGCACCAAAAATGTTATTCTGTCCAGGTGTGAATGGGAAAGTGTGAAGCACATTGTAAAGCGCTTTAGTAGATTTTCAGTAACTTGAAACGAACTATATAAATACAGACCATTTACCATGTACTATGTGTCAGGAGGACCAGAACAGAGCAGGAGACCCCAGAGCGTTCGTACAATTCTTTATTTGGGGAAGCGTAAAGGGTTAGCGGGAGACGCGATGACCGTCGAACGTCAGCAGCAACGCCGTGAAGACGACTTCGGAACACGTAGCCAATCGTAGCGTGGGACGGAAGCAGGTCGAGTTTACCGGGACTGGAGAGAAGATCGTAGCGTGGGACGGAAGCAGGTCGAGTTTACCGGGACTGGAGAGAAGATCGTAGCGTGGGACGGAAGCAGGTCGGATCGGAGGCAGGCAGGCAGAATCAGGTAAACAAGAAGGCACAGGTAAACGGGAGAGTCATACGGGGTACAGAAGTAATCCTCCGACCAAGAGGTCTCGGCGTAGCGTGCTTGAAAAGGGAACATAAACCAATCAGGAAGCGCATTCCAGCGCGCCAGATGAATCCCCCAGGTGGCTCCACTTAGGTAATCATGACACTATGTTATAAACATTCTTCAACATTTAAGGAAGCTGACATGTTTGTCAGCCTTCTTAGAACCACGGAAGCCCAAATGTCCATTTTATGAATTTGGCCTACCTCTATTTTCATTGTTGGTTATTAAAGCTTGCCTTTTCCCCCCATGGTTTCCTTCTCTAGCCCCTCATGCCGAGTTCCATTATCCACGCTCCAGTGCTTGCCTTGCATGCGCTGAGGTTCGCAGGCGGACTCACCACGAGTGATTGAGAAAGTCGTGTTTCAATAGGAGGGGAATCAATCAGGAAATGAGCAGCAGCTGGGACTAAACGAGTGAGCGTAGGTGAGAGCAGAGAGCAATGAGCAAATCATGACACTTGGTGGCTAACTTTGAGGATTCATGTCTTAGCCACCTCCCCAGAAGATTTCCATACGCACCCCAACTACATTATTTCTATAAACAGGTATAAAATCCACAATTCAATTTTTTCTGAATGGAAAGTTTGAGAGGTTCCTTTATATATATATATATATATATATATATATATATATATATATATGAGTCATGGTTGTCATGACACCCAATTGGCCCCACCCATGTGTGTCACGGTTGCCATGGTGCCCAATTGGCCCTGCCCATGTGTGCCGCGGTTGCCATGGTTCCCAATTGGCCCTGCCCATGTGGTGCCAGCTGCGGCTCGTTGAAAGATTGGCTTTCCGTCTATATAAAGCTCAGCGCTCTCTTGGTTCAGTTGTCAGCCCGTCAAACGAACTTCTGCCCTGCAAGACGTGGCTTCTGACTCGGTCCTGTTTTCCTGTTCATATTTCAAGTCTGGTATTGTTCCCGTATATTTTTGTCCTGTTTAATTTTGGGTTCCAGATTTGTTTCCGTCTGTTTTTGTCCTGTTTGTTAGTTTCTTCAGTTCTTGTTCCCATCTAGTTTCTCCTGTTTATTTTCGTTATCCTGATTTGTTATCGATCTCGTCTGTCTCCGGCTTCCCTTCTTTCCACGCCAGACTGGCTACCTACCGTGCATGACTCCCCATTTCTCGTAAAATAAAGGCTTGTGTGAGAATGTCACGCGATTGGGTCCTGATCCTGATCCTGTTCTGGTTCTTGACAATATAGATTGTTGTTTGAATCAGCAATTTGTTCTGAGGGGTGGTGGACACAAAAGAGGAGAATCAGGAGCTGAGGCAGGGGTGCTCAAAATATGGATTATATTGTCTAAGAAAAAACAGGAACAAAGTAACAAATGGACAAGGGGCCACAAAACCAATGACACATCCAATCGAAAATAACCTGACAAAGTCAAAGCCAATTTCTTCTTTGCTCTTGCTGCTTAGCTTTCTGGCTAACTTTGAGGATTCGTGTCTTAGCCACCTCCCCAAAAGTTTTCTATCTGCACCCGCGCTACCTTTATTCCCCTAAACGGGCATGAAATCCACAAGCTAACTCTCTCTAAATGGAAAGTTTGCCGCTCGGCTTTCAACTGTGCGGGTTTAACTATTCACACAATAGAGTCTTTTCACGGTTACCGCACGGAAGTCTCTTTTTTCCGTTGTTGTGGGATTTACGATAAACCGCATTTCTCAGTTTGGAACACCAACGGCTTTAAAGGGTCTTCACAGATGCCGTATTCGCAATAAAATAAAATAAAAAAACAGCCAGTTGATATTATTGGCTGTTTAAGAATCAATCAAAGCTTTCCTATTGCTGCGGGATGGATTGTCTGTGGTATTTGAATACGCTTAATCCGTTTTTATTTTTGAGTTTTCGTACGCAAAGTCGACGCTATAGCTGGATGGCAGGGCATCTTGATGGTGTTGTCATGGAAACTGGGTATTAAAAATAAGTAGAAAGTATTACTTTTGTCCTGGTGGAGATGTGCGGTGTCGGCGTGAACACAAAAGAGACGTGCACGTCCTGGGGTGAGCACTGAC
Source organism: Urocampus carinirostris (assembly GCF_059441175.1). Classification (NCBI taxonomy): domain Eukaryota; kingdom Metazoa; phylum Chordata; class Actinopteri; order Syngnathiformes; family Syngnathidae; genus Urocampus; species Urocampus carinirostris. Next base: position 25,450,525 of record NC_142361.1, read on the forward strand.
GAGATGGATCCTTAGGACGTATGAAATGGAAATATATTTTGTATGGAACTTTATTTTTGTGCATGGAAAGTTTCATGTTTTTTGGGACTTTATTAAGAAATCAGATTCGATGTTAGCGATTCTCATTTATATTAAGAATATATCGAATTTGGTTTTCAAAAGTAAAGTCGGGTTGAAGAAAAAAGACGTGTCGATACAAAAGAAATTTGGATTTAATAATGAATAAGCAGCAGAGCTGAAAGGGGGTCAAAGTGAGTTTTGGTTCTTTGTAGAGCAGTGAACCTCAAATAGCTTCCTGACATTCAATTTTTGTTGGAGAATGCCGTGCTAAATTGGAGAATAACCCACTTGCAGGCTCAGTGTTGCATAAATATCACGAGGATGATGATCTTATAGAGGAAGTGATATTTCAATTATTTGTAGTTATTTTGTATTTATTTTAATTTATTTATATTTATTGTTTCCATTATTTTCTATTATAATTACTTCCTTAATATGTATTTTAATTATCATGTCTTGCCATTTTATAAATGTATTTTTTATTATTAATATATTAATATTTATGCATACTATTTTTTTTCTAAATTTCTTTCAATTATTATTTTATTGTATTATTATAAGGTTGTAATGAAAATATAGGTATTTGATGTTTTATTTATCTTTTAACTATATCTTATAATATTTAGTATTTATTATTATTTTAAATCTGGATATAATAAAACTGCTGACATTCTGTTTATTCAATTATCATTTATTGGTATTTTACTATTCAGGTTTTCATTATATTTTCCTTTGTAATTAAAACATTGGTTTTTTTATTAGACTATGATAACACTGCTGATGTTTTGATTTTGATTTATTGCTATTTCATACTTATTTTTAATATCTATTTTTTCAAATATTAGTATCCATCCATTCATTATCTGCACCGCTTATCCTCAGTAGGGCCACAGGGGTGCTGGAGCCCATCCCAGCTGTCATCGAGCAGTGGGCAGGGGACACTAGTCACGCAAGCCAGTCACAGAAATATTTTTATATTTTATTTATTTTTCAAAATATTTTATTTGTTTTTATTTATTCATTTATTCATTTTTCTGATTGTATTTTATTTATTATTCATTGGTATTTTTATCAGGATAAAATAAAACTGCTGACGTTTTTTAAATTTCAATTATTACCTGTATTTTATACTAATTATGAAAGTATTTTTTTTAAGTATTTTTTATTTTATAAGTTATTATCTCTTCTCATCTCATCTCATTAGCTGTACTGCTTATCCTTATTAGGGTCGCGGGGATTATTTATTTATTTTAATTTGTTTTTTTAATTTTTTTTCAACCTTTTTTAAGATGCATTTTGCAATGTAAATATGAAATGTTAGTATTTATATTTGGATATAAAATTGCTGACATTTCATTTTTTATTTATAAGTAGTTATTTTTTGGAAATTTTTTTTTAGATTTTAAAAATATTTTAAATGTATTTTAATTTGTATTTATCCGTATTTTATTGAATATAATAAAACTACTGATATTGTATTTATTACAATTGATATTTATTGCAATTGCTTTGTATTTAATGCTTTTTTGAAACATTTTTAAACATATATTTTTTAAATTAATTTAAATTAGTATTCATCTTTTTTTTTTAATAAGGACACAAATAAAACTGCTGACGTCTCCGGACTTCAAAATAAAGGTTATCAAGGTGTTTTTCATCAGAACTTTTAAATCCCTCCACCAAAAAATATAAAAAAAAATAATTCTTACTTCCAAGAAGGAATAATGAAGTAATTTGCCACGGAGATATACTTTCTATCCTTTAAGTCACCTAAACAGTTATTTTTTTCGAGGAAGCTGAAATAAAAAAACAAAGTGTGACACAGCAGGTGTTCAAAAGCAGCGCGCTTAAAAAAACAACAACAGAATATCATGGCTTGAGGCAAGGTGACGGCTCTAATAATCTGCCGTCCTTTTGGTTTAATATTTAAATCCCTCGAGTAAAGTAAGAAGGATGGGGCCTCCTTGTTCTGAGCGTCCTCTATACTCCATCTCGTAATTGTGATTGAGTCACACAAGACCTAAAGTGATAAACAATTTCAGTATATTGGAAATTGTGTTTCAGAATAGATGGATAGAATTTCCGTTAAGGAACATTTGAAAGTGCGATTGAGAGCACCCTTTTAGTGTCAAAAGTGGTTCTTGGACAATGTTATCACTTAAATAAACTGCAAACAAAGTAATGACAATTAATTACTTTATTGTATAATTTCAGTATGAATATACCTGAAAAATCAATAGATCAACATTGTCAGCCTAAAAATGATAAAAATAAAACCATTTTGGTTTTATCATAGCTCGGTGACCTTGGGGGTATGGCGCCCGCCCCGAGACTGGGAGGTTGTGGTTCAAGCCTCGGCCGAGTCATACCTAAGACTTAAACATTGGTACCCGTTGCCTCCCTGCTTGGCGTTCAGCACTAGGGGTTGGAATTGGGGGGTTTGGTCACCTAATGTCTACCAACACCTCAGTTGGGTTGAGCGAGGCTGGGAATCCCCTCCTCTAAATTAATCTCCCAAAAAGAGTCAGAAATGACTCTAGCCACCTCCCACTAGGGGGATATGGCTGTGGTATATATATATATATATATATATATATATATATATATATATATATATATATATATATATATATATATATATATATATATATATATATATATAATCATAGCTCACAAACCTGGTATTCTAATGATTATCAAACGCGTATTCAGGGTTGGGTAGGGTTACTTTAACTGGATTACTTTCAGTTACTTTTGGATTACTCCAATACCAAATATGCTAATAAAAGACAAAATAAACTAAATATGAATAAAATGACTACATTTTGTGCAGGCTTGGGGAGTAACGGAATACATGGAACGGCAAAAATCATGTCGGCAAGCTGTTTGGATTTATTTTCATTTGGTTTCTGTCGCATTTTATGTTAGTTTTGCCGGAGATCAAAGAGATCAAAGCCAGGAGAGAAAGCTTACCACATGTTGTGAGTCATCATTTTATTCATATTTAGTTTCTTTTGTCTTTTATTAGCATATTTGGTATTGGAGTAATCCAAAAGTAATTGAAAGTAATCCAGTTAAAGTAACCCTACCCAACCCTGCGCGTATTTGGATATGTATTTGAAATATTACGTTTTTAAGTGTTTTTGTTTTTAAGCGTCGAGCAACCCAGACAAACTAAGAATCGAGTGAATTCACTTTACAATACCGCGAAGGAAATATTTGATGAATGAAGCTCGGTCAAAAGTTCATTTATCTTTTTTGACTACTATTCCTCCAGATAAGCGAAGCAAATTTAAATGTTAGAGAGAATGGCTGAGATAAACCAACATTTACTTATCTATGATTTGCTCTGTGACCTTTCCCGCTTTCTTCGATTCCCCGCCGAGGAGCTCCGGGGTAAACACGATTCCGCAGTACACGCCTTGTACTCATTTAACGCAAATGCGATATATTATATTGCCGTTCGCCCTGAGTGACCTACAGAGCCAGTCGTTTCTCGACTTCTATTGTGATTACGAGTCTGTGTAATAGGCCGGCGGTGTGAATGGTGAGGAAAATGGCGGCAACTGCTAAAAAATAAAAAATAAAATGAGCAGAGCAATGATGCGCACTACCAAATACTACGAATCTTAAAAAGTTTACCATGCCGGTTTACGCTTATGTTTGAGATGGACCACATCTCACTGTGTTGTCATTAAGTGGGTTTTATTGCTTATTTTGCACATAATAATGGGTCTCCAGATATGATGAGATAAATGGGTACATGGAGACATTAAGGTTTTGCGTATGGACCCAACTGAAGTGGAAGCTGAGGCAGGGGTGCTAAAAACAAGTTTGGTATTTAGTTTAAAAAAACAGGAGGAAAGTAAAAAACAAAATCAAACCTGACAATATCCAAATCAGAAACAATAACCGAAATGGAGAAGCAAATGCAAAGTCACAAACACGGGGGTCAAAATCAAAACGAAAAATGCAAACAAATCAAACCAGAAATGATCCAAAACAGAAAACAATGTTCAAACCCAGTAAAGAGATGCAAGGAACAAAGTAACAAACAAACAAGGGGTCGCAAATACTACAAAAAAAATTCCAAACCAGAAACCATGATAAAAAAACCTTGCGAGGTAGTGAAAATACAATGAACAAAGTAACAAACAAATGGGCACCGGACTACTAACAAAAAAGTCCAAACAAGAGACTAAAAAGACTTGAGACAAAAACCCAATTTGATGTAGTAATGACCGTACAAATGTATTGACCCAAAGATGTGTGCTGTCCAAAAGGTCATTATAAAGGGTCAGGATAATTAGGGACAGTTATGCAGTGATTGCAGACAATTGTTCCCAGTTCAAAACCCTGTTGGGGCCCTCTGTTGGAGGGAGGGCTACCAGATCCAAAATATCAAGTGAACAAAACAAGAAGTTATTTACCAAATAACTTAATTCAAATATACAGCAGATAAACATAAAGTGTATTAAATTAGACTAAATGGATAAAGTATGCAGTGATAACTCTACATACAAGAATAATTCATTCCCGGATCGTGTTTGTTTCTTGAATCAGTCGTATCTTGAGCCAATTTATCTGATACGATAAAACTGAAAACCAATTAATTCGTCCCCAGCCTCCTAAAAGAATCCAAGTTAACATTTATTAACAATAAAACACATTCAAATAGAAATTTAACTAAAATGATATTATGTTATTTTACTACTCTGACATTTTTTCAATTTTATTTTTCTCTTTGAAGTCTCTTTTGTTACGTTTTTATCCTGGAGTACCTAATCATGTTGTCAACAATGTTTACTACGTTGTCATCAATGACAATAAAGACGATTGCGATTCTAAATACAAAATATTGCACATTTTCTTTAAATCTTACAAACTTAATTTCTCTTCTAAAATATAACTTTGTTGGTCTTCTTTAAAATCCATTTGACTGAAATTGTTAGGGTCTGGTACGCCTTCTTCCACCAGTGGGCGCTAACCAGGAACTGGGCACTGGTGTCTTCAAACACTACATACCTTCCACTAATTATTATGACCGTTTATAATGACATTTTGGTCTGCATACATCATTGGGACAATTTAATTTGCACTGCTATTGCCACCTTTAGTTTTGGGTGTCTTATTTGGACATTTTAAAAGTAGTTTAGTGTGCACTTGTTAGTTTTTTACTTTGTTCCTTGCATATTATTTTTCCAGTTTGGGTTGTTGTTTCTGGCTTGGACCATGTCAGGTTTGATTTCATTTGGATGTGTTATTGGTTTTGTGCACCCTTGTCTGTTTGTTACTTTGTTCCTGGCTTTGTTAATAAATCTCAGCTTTAATTTGAGCACCCCTGCTTTAGCTCCTGATTCTCCTCTTTTAGGTCCACCACCCCTCAGAATCCAGAAAATTGCTGATTCAAACAACCAATGATATACAAAGGATATCAAATAATCAGGGGTGTGAAATGTTCTCATACACTGGTATTTCCTATGAAAATCAGAATGTATGGATTATTTAATAATACGTGCTTCAGTAAACCTTTTGGAATTGTCCGTTATTCTTTGTCAAAAGAACCAGCACCACAAGCTTAAGTTTGGCAGATATTATCCAAGGTCTGCGTCACTAAAACGCTCAAAAACCTTTGATAGGAATCCAATGACCTGCATAAGGCCGGGGGTGGTGCACTGCCAAGGTTTTGAACGGATGAGAGCTCTGGCAGCACATATCTGGACCTACTGGATCTGGTCCAGGGCTGGGACGGTTGCAGCAGTCCAGACGGAAAGTCATTAGCGCATGGACGACTGACTCGATGACAGATAATGGAAAAGCTTGGGAATTTTTTTGAAGAACAGACTTCGATAGACCCCGAGGATACAACATTAGTCTGTTCTAAGGTGGGAATTGCAAATTGGATGTGCCGTATAAAGGGGGGGTAGAAAACAATTAGCAATTAGCTAATGTGTTCCGGACCAGAGGTAAAATTGGGCCTAAAAATATCCAGCCCGACTAGACCCAGGCCACGGGTATTAAAGCTCAACCTAGCCCGAGAATGAATTGATTTGCATGATCGGGACTTAAGCAAACCCGAAATTTCAAATTATATTTTGAGAGGACTCGGGAGGAGCCTTTTGTCATTACCTGACAATTTTCCATCATTGACGGATTTTTTTGAGGGTTGACAGGAACATTTTGAGGCTGTTCTTAAGAATATAGCGCAGCAGTTCAGGTGATAGAAAGGCACAGAGACAAAGAAGGACAATGACAGATGGATAATATATTTTTTTAAATCACCTGGGGGAGAATTCCAGCCCAACCCAAACATATTGCTTAATATCTTAAGCCCGACCTAGCCCAAAATCCAGGTCAGGCTTGGGTTTAAGATCTTACCTCTGTTCCAAACCCTATAAAAAATGCAGTATTGTATCGCCGATTTACTAAGTCTTGAAGGTATAATGTGTAATATTTATTGCCTCCTCGTGGTACAAAATCTTTCATCCAGTTAAAAAAAAAAAAAACAAGGATTGGAATCATATGCAAAAATACTAAGGTGAATTTTTAGAAAAAAAAATCATAGGTCGAGAAATGTGTATTTCTTTCACACAATGGAATCTCCACTTAAGTCGCTGCCACGTTTGTCCGGCATCCTGCCGCCACACTGTGCCAAGTATCACTGGCCCTCACTTCTACCAGACAACACAGTGCCATCTAGTGATCAAATATTACACATTGGAGCTTTAACGGAGCACAAGATGTTCTAAACTAAATGAAGAGAGTTAAAGGTATTGTGGGAGGTAGCTCAGTCGATAGCATATCGGTATTTTCATCATGCTGTCACACACATAAATAGCAGACCTGCATTTTATATAATGTCGACCAATAGCAGACAGGCATCTCAGAGGCGTAACTGAACAAGGGAACACACACCCTAAAGTTTGAATTTTGTACATTTCTGGGCATACAATGTATGTATATCTTTTGATGACGTATAGTGGGGAAAATGCAGTTAGGAGTGGCCAAAAATGCGTCTTTTTCCAGTAGAGCAGTTATCCCCAGAGTCGACTGTCCTTGGTTTTAAAACCTGACTTTGGTTGCAGAAGCCCTTATGGAACAGCCTTCAGGAACACAGCATCCCTTAACCCCTAGGTCCATAGGGGCATAATTTCCTGTGGTGTGTCTTGGGAATGTACAGCCTGGTGGTGCCCATACCGTCGCTTATACTTCAGACTGCCATAGCACAATTATCATTCTCAGCTGATGTTGTTTGGACTGCACACTCACTAGCTCGTGTTTAGCGATCACAAACGTGAGCTCCAGTTCATTATCCAGCCGCTGAGCACCGACGCAACAGTCTCATTATATTGATATTCAAAAGGGATGCCGGATTTTCTCAGCGGGCCCGGTGCAGCTCTGTGTGCATAACTGCGGGTTTGATTAACAAGATGATGAGTCAGCGGCATTCTGGTAGAAATGGCCTAAAGCAGTCAGACTATGGAACCTGCAGCAACACTTTGCGAGGGACTGTGAATGACTGATGATCTATGGACAAGAAGTGGGTTTTTTTCTATTATGAGGGTTCACCTAAAATCATAGTTTCAGAAATGGGAAATCGGGAGATTTTTTTTCCGACGCGATTATTATCTCATCTTGTGAGGTCCCTTCTCAAGGTTTCTCTTTTTTTTCACGCTGAGGTTTTGAGTTGTTCCTTGCCCGCATGTTGGTTTAAGATCAGGTAATTGTGTCATTGTAATCCTGTGCAGTCCTTTGAGACATTTTTGTGATTAAGGGCTATATAATTAAATTTGACTTGACTTGACTTGACTTGACTTCTCATCTCATTAGCTGCACCGCTTTATCCTCAGTAGGGTCGCGGGGGTGCTGGAGCCTATCCCAGCAATCATCGGGCAGTGGGCAGGGGACACCTTGAACTGGTTGCCAGCCAATCGCAGGGCACACAGGGACAGACAACTCGCTCGCTCATTCACACCAAGGGACAATTTGTACCGGCCAATCCACCTGAAATGCATGTTTGGAATGTGGGAGGAAACCGGAGTGCCCGGAGGAAACCCACGCAAGCACGGGGAGAACATACAAACTCCGCACAGGAAGTCCGGTAGCTCACACAGGAGGTTCCCAAGACCTTAGAACTGTGCCGCACACGCGCTAACCACTGCCCCGCCGTGCTGCGATTATTATTATTATTATTATAATTATTATTATTTGAAAAGACAACAATAAAATTCGTTTTTCAATCTACTTTATTGTTATTATATAACGTTTAGTCCTATGTAGCACTCTAATTCGTCTGCCGCTCTCGAAGGAATGAGATCACGTGGAGTTCGAGATTACGATTGCGAAGTCTCGATCAAAGCTTTTTCCGGTGCAGAACGGCAAAAAAGACGATGATAAAGACCATGGATAATTCGGCTACATTTTAATCGGCAAAACTTTGTTCACATGAAAATTTCGGCGACCAAAGAAAAAAAAAAAGTTAGAAATCGGTAGATGTTGCTCTCAGATCGGTAGGCCGAGAATCGTGGCCAAAGCGGTAGTGCCTAAAACGAGTCATTTGGTAGAATTGTACAAACCTTGCAACAACAAGACTGCCTTTGGAACTTAAAACTCATTGGAGTATTCCTTTATAACAGGGGTGGCAAACACGTGGCTCTAGAGCCGCATGCGGCTCTTGGCCAATAAGAATGCGGCTCTTTGTCTCATCATATTTTCTATATACTGTAGCTCTTTGCCTTGTTCAATGTTTTTTGTTTGTGTGTGTATTGAGGGTGGAAACTTTCCTTGAAATCAACACAAGAACAATACTTGTTGAATTGTAAGGAGAGGAGTGTGTTATGGGAAATAATATGTTTTTAATTGTCTGTGTTTGTCTGTCATGGCGGGTCACTGCGTGGTGTGGCTCTTTGACTCTCACAGTTAAAACTTTCGGCTCTTTGTGTCAAACTTGTTCGCCACCCCTGCTTTATAAGTTCAACTTCAGCCTACAATGTGTTGTACTCTAGCAGTTCAGAAACCCTTATTTGCATGCCGTCAGCTTTCCAATACTAATCCCTGAAGTCTATTTTCTATGAAACAATTGTAAATAACTACAGACTGAAAGCCTGGGTTTAAACTCAGTACTTAGATGAATGGACCCTGGTTCCCAGAGTTTACAAAATACATTATCAAAGTCAGGATGGCCGAGTGGTCTAATGCGCCAGACCTAAGCAACTTGTGATTCCAATGTAAATTGGGGCTTCTGGTCTCTGATACGGTGCGTGGGTTAATATCCATCATCCGACAATGATGTTTCTTTGTTGGGATTCTTGACTACAATATGTTTTAATACAGCAGTCATACATGTATTTTTGACGTTAACATCAAAGGTATATTGTATGTTGTTGCCGTAGATGAGTGGTTAAAGCCGCGCGGGTTTTGAGCCCATTGGAATACTCCTTTATAATTTTTACTTCACCCTCCAATGCGTTGTACTCTAGCAGTTCAGGTATCCTTATTTGCGTGCCATTAGCTTTCAAGTTTTAATCCCGTAGTCTGTTTTCTATCAAACAATTGTAAATAACTACAGACCAAAAGCCTGGATTTATACTCAGTTCTTAGATCACTGAAACTGGATTGCCGGACTTTTCAAAGTACTCTCTGAAAGTGAGGATGGTCGAGTGGTCTAAGGCGCCGGACTCAACCAGCATATCTTTCCAATATGAGTTGGGTGCTGTGGTCTCTGACAGGGGGCATGGGTTCAAATCCCATTCCTGACATTGAATATTCTGTACTTGGGATTCTTTACTCCTCTTCAATTTGTTTCCATTGGAGTATCCTTTCGTGGCTTCAGGCTGAAATGCGTTGTACTGTTGCAGTTCAGTTACCCTTATTTGCATGGCATCACCCTTCAAGTCCTAAACCCTGAAGTCTATTTTCTATTAAACAATTGTAAATAACGACAGACTGAAATCCTGGCTCGAAACTCAGTACTTAGATGAATCCCAGAGTTTACAAAATAGATTAAAGTCAGGATCTCCACGTGGTCTAAGGTGTCAGACTCAAGCAGCTTCTGTTCCAATATGAATTGGGGCTTCTGGTCTCTGATGGGGAGTGTGGGTTTAAATCCTACTTCTGACAGTGACACAGTGTAGTTGGTATTCTTGACTCCTCTAGAATATGTTTAATGCAGCAGTCTTACATGTATTTTTGACGTTACCATCAAAGGTATATTTTATGTTGTTGCCGTGTATGAGTGGGTGAAGCAGTGGTTTATAAGCCCATTGGAGTATTCCTTTATAAGTTCTTCTTCAGCCTACATTGCCTTGCACTCTAGCAGTTCGGATACCCATATCGTGTGTCCTAGCTTTCAAGTTTTAATCCAAAAGACTATTTTCTATGAAACAATTGTAAATCACGACAGACCGAAAGCCTGGATTTACACTCACTGCAGTTTCCAAATTGGGTTTTTGAATTCAGGATAGCCTAGTCATCTAAAGTGCCATACTGAAGCAGTATACCTTATAATGTAGGTTTGGGCTTCTGGTGTCTGTAAGAAAGTCAGTTTAGATAACATACTTATAAGTCAGGATGGCTCAGTGTTTTAAGGCCCCATAGCCTTTGAAATGTTGGTTGGCGGTTTGAATCTCTAAATTGAGACAGGTTCAATTCTCAGTCTTGACAATACATATGAACTTGGGATTTTTGACTCTTCAACAGGGTTTTTTTTAATATAGCAGTCCCAAATTAGGATGGAGTTCACCCGTAATTTATTCAGTACTTAGATGACTGGACCTGAGTTTTGAGGCACAATACTTAATAGGTGCTATTCCACATAATAGAATTGTGGGTTCAAGTTTATCTCTTGACTCTTAAACTGTTTATTTTGATTTTACTACTGCAGTACCACCTTAACTATTGACATTACCCTCAAATCTCTAGTATTTCAAATTGTTGCCCCTCATAGGTTCGAATCCTCCCATCCTTCTATTATTCTTCAGTACTTCTTGTCCTGTTTGTAGCACATAAGATGTACTAAAGTCCAGTTATTTAACACCTACCAAATTTTTTTTTGAAACAATTGTGTAAAACCTCTAAATGAAGGCCTGAATTGAAAGTGTACTTCAGCAAATTTTAGTTCTGCTTTGACCACAGACTTGAGTTCTTTTGGTTTCCAAAATCACTGGTCTTGAAGCCAGAACGGCCCAGTGGTCCAAGGTATTGGATTCATTAAGTACATTTCTCACATTTGAGATTGGGCTGCAAGTCTTTAAACGTGCATAGGGGTTAAAATCACTTCCTGACCGTGTCAAGGCCAGAACGGAGACAGGACGCGTTACGTTTCTCTTAGTTTTATTAGAAGAAAGGAAAGGGTTGCACCCACGATCCGGTGATGGCTGGAAGCAGGAAGCAGGTCGCACTGAACGCGGAAGTGGGACTTCCGTGGCGAGCGATGGTGGTGTCGGGAATGGAAAAAAACGGGTCAGTAGCCGAGACAGGAGAGCAAAAAACGTGGTGAGGATCAAAAAGCAGGTCAAAGCAGGAGAACAGACGGGAGCAAAAACAGGTGGGAGTCAGGGTCGAAAGAGCTTGCCTAGAGTAACCGAGGTTCGCAGACGGACTGACAACAGGTGACAAATAGACGAGGTTTAAATAGTGACGGAGTCAATCAGTGTCCGAGGCAGTTGGCGCCAAAGGATCAGGCACAGGTGCATCACATCATGACAGACCGACCCTGTTGAATTTGGCTTTCTTCTCTGTTCTCCAGGGTATTTCACTATGGACAAGAGTGAATTTTACAGCAATCCGACAGAAAAATAGCTTAGCTTGCTATCCTATGATAGCTCACATAACTTACATTGAACTATGTTCAAATATATGCAAATTTTACGACAAAAACACACCCTTACCTGGTTGAAAGTTGAAAATATACGAATAAGATGTATGTTGACAACTCTTTGACAGCTAAATATTGAACCACTTTAGACGAGGTTAGTAAAACAACAACTAACTTTATGCTAAATTTGGTTCATGTTACATGGGCTTATACGCAACCACATTTTAAATGTCTATTTTGGGATTAAAAATGTCTTAAAAAGATCAGACCAGATAAAATGACACTGCAACATACAAAAACCTTGCGGTGCTAAGTGGGTAGCATTTCAAAAAAGGTTCTATTGCGTCCACCATTAGTTCCTGTAAGACCTGCACTAAACACAACCCGGCCTATATAAATGCATATTTTTACCGAACAAGGTCAAACCTGAAAGCTGTTTTTCATACGGGATATGCAGCGGCAGATAGCAAAAGTGCTATATGGATAAATGCATGTTTTTGCGGGTAATACATCGTCATATAGAGGGGGGTAAGGTCAATATTTCTACACCTAATGAAGAGGCCTTTAGCTGCAGGAAATATTGCCAACGTTACAAGCCAAAGGGCAGCTCATTAATCTAACCACAGTGGGGGATCCTTTCCGATTCTCCGGCTTAAATGTCTTTTGACCGGGGATAAGCATTGAGGATAAAATATAATAAAGGTTAAGATTACTTTTTATGTCTGTGTATTTTGATGAGGAAGGCTTTAAGATAAATACATGGATCCTTAAGGTTTTGAAGTGACTCCGCGTTAACACGTTTGGCAAATCGTCATATACACAAGAAGCCCTAGGCGATAGAATTCCATTTTCTTATCCCTGTTTACTGGTTTTGCCTTTGACTTGAAACGTCAATATTGACATTTATTTCTGCGATGGCATTTAGAAGACTCTCAAGAATGTATACTGCTTTGTTAAGACCTCTGACCGCTATGCTAATTTGATCTATTGTGTTTGTGCACGAGCGAGATTTACTCAGTTTGCAAAAGTAAAGACGTGCAACTACTACCTTTAATTAGATTATTTATTTGGTATTGATAATTCTATAGGTCATATAGAGGCTTAACGTGTGATTGATAAAAAAAAAAGAAAAAGAACCTAAAACACACATTTATTTTAAGTTAATTGGTCCAGTTTTACGACAAAACAAGATATTTTGGTCTTAACTCATACAACTGCCGTTAAAACTGTTATGTCTGTCGGTTGTATTTTCCTGCAAATACAATTTTTTTTAGGGAAATCGCAGGAAACTCAAGACTCAAGTTGTTATGGAATAGTACTGATTTTAACGGACCAGATTCAAATGAAAGCATCGGAGATATTGTTTTCTGCCATTTAAAGCAAATTTTCTATGTATGGTAAATTAAACTATAAATGTGTGTCTTTTTATGTTATCAATTCAGATTCGCTGTGGGTGATGTAACCTGATATTCAACCAAAAAGAACAATGTATGGTCTCACTGCACTTCTGCAAATAAAACCCAATGTCCCAAACATATCCTGCTGTCTTCAATGATTGATTGTCAAGTTACGTTTCTTTAAGATAGTAGAACAGCCACCAGCCATCTGTGCTTGAGTTTAAATGAGCTGGGTTGTTCTCAAACAGATATATCCTGATAAAATTGTCTGAGAGAAGCAGGCTTACTTTCAAGTCATATCCTGTTTCGCACTCTCACAACTGGAACTGCATAAAAAGTCGGGACAAACGGTGAGTAGCGACACTTTGGCAGGCTGCATTCTGTCCGTGTCCTTCTTGCAAGAAGCTAAACAAGTGTCACTCCGATCCATGTGGGCGGACTGAACCAAACTAATAGAGTTTTAGATCCCACATCTAAATGCCTTTTTAATATTGATTCATAGGGTCAAAGTTCATTCCTGTCAACCGAGAGTAACAAAAATGTGTACGGATCAAGCTAAAGAAAATGTATTTTACCCCAATAATCAGTTTTTTTTCTTTGGATATTCTATAATACATGTAGAAAGAAAGGCATACCCACAACATATCTGAATTAGGAAGGCATACTTGTCAACACTGATTGACTAAAATATGTAATGGTCAAGCTAAGAAATTGTATTTTTTTTACCCCAAAAACTGACTGTTTCCTTTGTGTGTGTATTTTATTAAATCTGTATAATATCGATTATTAAAGGTATAATCAGTAAGGCATTCCTGTCGATCCTGACTACGTAAAACGTGTGTAAATAAATTCGCTAGAATCCTACTTTTTTTCCAATAAAAGATGATATGTTCTATAAGCATATAGATAAAGACCTAAATTATCTGTAAACCTTTAAAAATTAGTCAAAAAGCCAAAAATTGGCTTGCATCCACAATTCTGAAAAAGAATAAAACATTGGCTCATATTTGTAATTTGTATTTAAAGACACACACCCAATAAGTCCACGTGGACTCATTTAGCCTGACCGTATCGTAAAAATGATCTTGTTTCACCTTAACAATCCCCTGCCACGGAATCCCCCTGTAGTGAGGCTCTTAACCCCCCTACTCGCTCCGTTGCTCAGCAACACTCGGTAGAAAACTGATTGCGGCAACGCAGCGGGGGATGAAAATCCAACTTTTCATGTAAAGGGATATAGGTCATTGTAGAAAAGCCCTCAACACCGCCGTTTAAAATAACCAGGATGTGAATACGAAATGAGCGCTGGAGGATATCAAACTGAGCTGACCTGGGACTCGAGACTAATGACTTTAGTTCAATGGTGGGCGATTGTTTGGAGTCGGGGGCCGCATTGGGTTAAAAATTTTGACCCAGGGGCCGATCGTGGAGACCTATCCAATTTTTTCATCTACGCTATATTTCGCTTTATTTAGTTTTGAATAGATTTGTTTTAACAAATCAGTTTGGAAACACTCACAATTAAAACAAAATAATATAACAGGTACCTGTCTTAGGCACTAAATTTGAGATTTAGTAGTAGTAGTATTTTTCTAGTATTTCTGTAGGGGTTTTTTGTAGTATTTTTATGGTATTTCTGCAGTAGTATTTCCATAGTATCTCTGCTGTATTATATTATCTAATAGTTTTACTATTGTGGATTTTTTTTGTTTATCTCTAGTATATTTTAGCAATTTTACAGTAATATTTTTCTATTACGTCTGTAGTACTTCTTAAGGATTTTTGTAGTATCATACACATTTTATTTGTTTAGTATTACTGTTGTAGTATTTCCCGAGTAGATTATTTGTTGTATGTATATAGTATTGTTGTAGTATTTGGTCGTATTTCCATAGTTTTATTTTTGTAGTATTCCTTTAGTTTTTTGTACCGGTAATTATACTTTAGTTTTTATTTTGTAGTATTATTGTTGTAGTATTTCCTTAGTAGATTTATTTGTTGTCTATATGTAGTATTTCTGTAGTATTTGGTGATATTTCCATAGTAGTAATTTCACAGTATTTCTGTTGTATTTTTTGTAATATTTTCATAGTAGAATTTTTGTTCTATATCTGTATTAATTTCGAAGTACAGTATTATTGTAGGTTTATTCTTTTATACTGTCTGTATTAATCTTTCTATAGTGGTACTTTTGTAGTATTTCTGTAGTAATATTTTATTTGTTTAGTATTACTGTTATAGTATTTCCAGAGTAGATTATTTGTTGCATGTATGTAGTATTTTTGTAGTATTCGGTCATATTTCCATAGTTTTATTGTTGTAGTATTCCTTTAGTTTTTTGTAATATTACTAGTTTTTATTTTGTAGTATTATTGTTGTAGTATTTCCTTAGTAAATTTATTTGTTGTCTATATGTAGTATTTCTGCAGTTTTTGGTCATATTTCCATAGTAGTATTTTCAGAGTATTTATACTGTATTTTTTATAATATTTTCATAGTAGAATTTTTGTTCTATATCTGTAGTAATTTCGAAGTACAGTGTTATTGTAGGTTTATTCTTTTATAATGTCTGTATTAATCTTTCTATAGTGGTACTTTTGTAGTATTTCTGTAGTAATATTTTTATCGTGTTATTGTATTACAGTATTGTAGAGGTATTATTCTAGTATCTCACTAGAAATATTTGTGAAGTATTTCCAAATTACGAATTTTGTAGTATTTTTGTATAATTTGTTTAGTATTTCCATCATAGTATGTTTGTCTTATTTATTTAGTATTTTTGTAATGTTACTGTAGTTGTATTTTTTTAAGTAATTCTGCAGTAGTATTTTGTATTAAGGTATTACAATTATTTATTCAGAATGAAAACAAAATAGTGTATGATGTCTTATTTTGTAAGCACTAAAAGTTTTGTAATCATTTTGTAGTATTTCTGTAGTATTATTTTTGTCGTGGACACACAAATCAACAACGAGGATGGCACCCAAATTAAACCCACTTTTTTAGGAGTAGAGTTTTGTTTTGAAAACATATCGCTAATTTTGGTTTAGCAAGGCGGATGAAAAGCCTGACGGGGACCGCATGTTGCCTGCTGGCCGTAGTTTGCACGACTTATCTTTAGTTTAACGTTTTGTATTTAAATTGAATTCATCTCGGATTGGTCGTTGATCTCGCTTTTAAACGTAGCTCGACGCTAATCCTAGCTTTGTTTTGACAGCGCTCCCCAAGCCCTCTAATGAGTACGCTAGCATTGTTTTTGTCAAACTTTCAGGCTAATTAAAGAAGCCTTATGTAACGGGTGTATTAATAACTTTTGTTTTGTTGAAATTCCTGCTCAAATATATTTGTGTAGTCCGTGTATAAGTTTCCAGCAATGACGAGTTCAACAGCGCCATCTGCTGGCTTGGGGTAAGGTTAAGTCAAGTCTCTGATATGATGACGAGTTCGGATATTGTTAGCAGTCTCCAGACAAAAAGTTACCGGAGACCAGGGCAGACAACTCTGAAAAGTTGCCTGCCCAGCCATAAAGTTGCTTGCCCCATTTTTCACAACTTGAAACACAATAAGACAACTAATCGCTAAAAAAAGAACATTGTTGCAAAGCATTAAGGATTAATAATCAAAATATAAAACAGAACTCTTTAAAATTAAATGTATTATAAATCTACTTATAACATTCATTGCATGTACAGTATATGACATCGCTGTTTTCCATCTGCCATCAGTATGTACTTGTATTTACTCATCTTCATTTACGCAATTTTTGCGTTGCGTCGTCTGCTACAAGCCTCGTGAAGTCCTCTTTCCACGATGCTTTTAATGCACGTTTACGTTTTGTAGCGTCATCAATTTTGTGAGCTTCTTTTGAATCTTTCTTCTGGGGCTGAGGTTTTGGCTTGATTCCTAACCACCTTACCATTTTTTCTTGTGTTCTCTGTGCGTCTACTTTGGAAAATGATTTGCAAATGCACGACCCTATAAGGCTCGGAAAAGTCCGGAATCACTAAGTTATTCGATGCGGGCTTCTCATTGTCTGCAGAGTATTTTTTTTTCTTTTCTTTTTTTTTTTTTTCTTTTCTTGTCGGCCACCCAGGCGGAGATGTTTTGTTTGTTGTACGCCCGACATAAAAGTGGTAGTGGTAGACGTTATTTCAGAAACTGATTTATTCTAGCGTTTTCCATCCCTTTTAAGCATATCCTGTCCTTTATTAAGAAAAAGAGAGTTTCTTCAAAATGCTATGATTTATGGGGTGCTAAGGTGAATTTGTATTTGTATTTTCTCTGTCACCACTCTGTCAGGTTATATTCTAACATTTTGAAGACTTTTTCAATGCCTTTTAAAATCAAATCAAAGACCAAGTCGACAAAAACAAACAAGCAATTGAAAAAAAACCGAATCTCAAAATCACATAAAATTGTAAAGAGATGTTCATTTTAGTTCACATTTTGGTCCAGTTGAAATGTTTTCTTCTGAAGGATGTTTATAGTATGTCATTGATACTCAGTCAAAAATGGCAGATCACTTCTAATTCCAAAGAACTCTGCTGCTACATTCATGAAGCATTTTTTACCATGATGCATACTTTTTTTTTTTTTTTTAATCTCCAGTGTAAAACTTTTTGAAAAACACTGCTATATTCATGGATAATTTTGAATGTAGCCTCATAAAAAACTATTTTTTTGGGAAAAAAAAACTTCTCCCTGGATGTGGACAATTGATAAATATTACTAGATCTTTGTGTTCACATTTTTAAGACTTTCAAACACTGATTTAATACAATTTAATGCCGATCGAGGGCTTATTTTTAGAATAATGAATTCAATGCCTTTTAAGACTTCTCGAGAATCCTGTTTTTCACTTTGCTCCACGTTTCCACCACCAGTTTTGGGCTTTGTTTCCCGTTTGAACATTTATTTGTTTTGTGAACCCATTTTGGTTTGATACTTGGTGATCTTATTTAGTTAATAAATACAATCGCTATTCTGAGCACCGCTGCCTCCAGTTCCCGCCTCCCCCACATGGGTCCATCTTCCGACAATAAAACAAAACAAATGGTCGTATTATTTGGGAAATAGTTTTTGAAGAAGCTGTCGTCTGCCTTTATCTGGCTCGGTTCAATTTTACACCTTCATGTGTTTTTGTTCATTTTCCAGCAACACATTAGTCTCCAGCAAGGAGACAGGTTTAGTCTTGTACAAGTATTGGAGGTAAGCACAGATTGTTCATTATTTTCATCACTCCTCAGTGGGCATGCGAATAGTCAACAGAATTGCTTTAAATCTATCAAAATGGGTACAAAATTGGCATTTTTATTTGAAAAAAGGACTCGTCTCTATTAAAATTCAAATAATTTCAAAGTAACACAATTCCAAGATGGTGTTTTTCATCATTTTATTACATTAGCCCCTTGACATCTTTGAGGCGCCTAGGTATTAATATTGTCTGCTGATATTCCCAAACGTTGTTTTTAACTTTACTTTCTCTAATGTGGTCCACTTTTAGTCATTTGGGGATTTACTTCGTCCATTGGGGGCCTAATTCAATTTAAAAAAAATGCATTTTAATGCTTTATCCCTAGTAATGAGGTCCAAAATTAGTAAAAAAATAGTTTATTTTATTGATTTTTTACTGTGTGTCATTTGGTTGAAATGTAGTCCAAACATAATCACGTTTTGTGTCTATCTCATCACTTCTCAAGGTTTTCTTCATAATGAGGTTTTTTGAATTTTTCCTTGCCCTCATGTAGGTTTTAGATCAGGGGTTGGTGTCATAATAGTCTGTAGTCTGTACAGACCTTTGAGACTCCTTCTACTAAAATGGGTGTAGATGGTAAAATGGTGTTGAATTTGGATTAAATCAAATTAAATCGCACAAAAGCAGCACTGGTTTTAAGTGCTAATCCCTCATTTATTTTCCTGAGATGTAAGACAAGACAATCTCGTAGCTTCCCTTCTGAATAATTAGCGTTACCTAATTGAATAATCAATCAGGCAGCTTGTATCTCCTCCTTGTTTTGCCCCACAGGACCTCAGACCCACCTCCAGTCTCCCGCGCCTTATCCTATCACCTAGCAACAGTTTCATCCCGAGTTCTTCCCGAACACCGACATATTTCAAATTCAACTCCTGCGAAATGACTCCGCGGGTTGGCCTCAAGGGACGAAGATCTTTTTGGACCTAACGGTGAGCTTTGAGAAGATTTTGTACTAATTGACAACGAGAACTTTGCAGTCCTGCTTTGCATACAATAGCAGATGGCCTAGCTAGTCAGCTTACTTGCTAAATCCTAACCCCAGCATTTGTAAAAGGGTCTAGACAGACATATGACGGGGAGTAATGCTAATCTGAGTTGTAACGCCAGATAATTGGGTGAAAAAAGAATAGAATTGTCCTTTTTTGTCGTTGGTAACAATGAAGTGAACATAGTACTTATAGGAGTGCGCAATACTGGTATTTTTGGTATTGCTCCAATCCAAGTAAATACAGGATACTGTCGATCGATACTGGCACCTTTTGCTTGTAAATCTCCTGATCATTGAATCATTGAACTACTCCTTATTGAGTTGGTTTATAAGTATGATCTATTTTAATTACATTACTACAATATCAACATTAACAGAATAACAAATATTTGTATTACAGCTGTTTCAGAACGAAAGTCAAACCAAATAAAAGCAATGTACAGAAAACACAAATACATAAAAAAGGGCAACACGACTATAAAACCTTCCATGTCACAATATTTTGAAAATGAATTTAAGGTGCTAATAAAGTAAATAATAAAATGTACAAACCTTTTAAAAGTATCAAAACATACTTCAATGACAACAACTGTTTTTGAACAAATGTCAAACCAAATAAAAGCAATGTAAAGAAAACACAAATACATAAAAAGGCCAACATGACTACTATAAAACCTTCCATGTCACATTATCTTGAAAAGGAATTCAAAGTACTTATAGACGAATCTACACTGTCCTACTTATAAATGGAATTTGTTCGTAATTTGCTTCAGTGCTATTTTTTGTATGTTTAAGGCTTATGTCTGTTTAAGGCTTGTATAAGAAACCTGTATTGTTTTGTAGTAAAAAAAAAACATTTCATAAAATATGCTTTACAAAGACAAAGTGAAGTTTAACTTACTTTTAGAAGATGAGCGTCAAGGGATCTTCCTCTGTGTTGGAGAATGACCTAAAAAAAGCGATCCAACCATTTTCTCAACCGCATCAAGCTTTCTTATTCCACTTCAGTTTCAAACGAAACGGCTGGCCTCCTCTTTGCACTTTACACCTACCGTATCGAATGTATGCACAAGATATTAAACAATAAAAATGTCAAAGTTCTTAGCGTGCTGGAGACACAGTATAATGTAGAATGTTTACACATGAACTAGGACAAGGAAGTCGATTTCATCTTCCGGGTAGTTGCTGGGTGACCTCTCACACCGCCACGCGGCGGAAGGTGCACACAATACAAAATATATCTTACAGCCATGTCAAAGTATTTTTCGACATTCCGAAAACAATGTTCATATCTACCATTTTTTGTAACCCGCATGTAAATAGGGGAGCGTCTGTAATACAATGAACAAATCTTTTAATAGTTAGTACTTCAATGACAACAATCATTTCTGAACAAAAATGAAGAATAAAATGAAAAAAAGCAGCAATTTAACAATAATACAAATACTGCAGCAGCACGGCGGCGCATGGGTTAGTGCATTGCGGACTTCCTGTGCAGAGTTTGTATGTTCTCCCTGTGCTTGCGTGGGTTTCCTCCGGGCACTCCGTTTCCTCCCACATTCCAAAAACATGCATTTCAGGTGGATTGGCCGGTCCAGATTGTCTCTAGGTGTAAATGAGCGAGCGAGTTGTCTGTCACTGTGTGCCCCGCGACTGGCTGGCAACCAGTTGAGGGTGTCCCCTACCCACTGCCCGGAGATAGCTGGGATGGGCTCCAGCACCCCCCGCGACCCCACTGAGGATAAGCGGTACAGATAATGGACGGATGGATTGACAAATACTGCATATCAATATCAACAAGAACTAAAATACTGTTCTCTCCAGACTAGAAGTGACACCCAAAACCCCTAATTTTGTTGCAAAAAAGTGAAACCACAATTGGAAGACATTTTAACGGTATTATGTATTTATAATCTTACTATACACGAATAATATAGTTAGTTAAAATGGGAAGACTCGGCATGTCACTCCAGGATAAAAATGTAATGAAGACTAAAAAGAAAATTGCTGCTTGTTTCCTGATTGGTTCCCCACCTATTTAAACTCAGTACTCTCATTCATTCCTTGTCGATCCGTCAGCAAACCTCCTCACTCGCAAGGCAAGCATTTTTTGACTCTGGCTCCCGTTTTGTTCCCGACCTGTCTTGTATTCTGTATCCTGTATCGATCCCCTCTCCCTGGCTTCCTGATCGTCTCCGATTACCTGACTTGTTCCGATCCCTGACCATGCTCCAATCCTGTTTTTTGCCCACCAACCACGCTCCAATCGCCCGTCCCGGCTGCCCGACTTGTTTCTGCCCTCCGACCACGCTCCGATCTTGTGGGCTTCCTGCTTCTTCTGCCCAGCGATCGCTGGATCGCTGGCGGTTTTTTCCCGCGCTTGACTTCTCCGCTTTTGCAATAAAGCTTGGTGTGAAACGTTACGCGTTTGGGTCTACCGTCTGTTTGGGTTGGACTTTTTAGACTCGCCTAAATCGTGAGTGCATCAGTGCAAGATTTTGACTATTCATGATCTGTGTGTGTGTGTGTGTGTGTGTGTGTATGATTATTATTATTATTTTACGGTGCCTTCTTATAGAAATGCATCAAACATCCATTATTAAATATACTGTATTACCTCCATGAGCAGAAAATTGCTATGTTTAAAGAAAAAAGTGGTATAGCGTATATTTATCCATCCAGTTGTCCTTCAATGTTTATTGTATGAACGAGACACCAAATTAGTGATGATCAGAAACGAAAAACGTACTCACTCGATGCCGAGTAACAGATTTGACAGTCTCTTACTGTGGCGTGTATTTCGAAATAAACACATTTTAGTCCCAGAGGGGGTTTGTCCATCCGTGATATGATCTAATTAGTTGAGTTTTGTTCGAGGGATAAGTAAATATACTTAAATTGATAGCGTGTTTAAAATGATTAAGGCTTTGAGAATGATTTTTTGAGGGGATACTAGAAGGATAGAGACTCGATTACCGTATTTTCTGCACTATATGGCGCACCGGGCTATAGGGCGCACCCCCAAAAAATAGTTTTTGGTCCTATATCTTCCATAGATAAGGCGCACCGGCTTATAAGGCGCTACAATGGGAACGTCGACAAAACAGTCAGATAGTTCAGTCCAACCGATTACCCCCTTAACATTCCCAAAGCTTGCAAAGAAGCAAATACGCGTCGTAGACACGTGCGGATGCGGTGTCCGTACGATGTCACTTAAATGTGTCATTTCAAATATCATTCGGAAGGTTAAAGTCTTGGAATTCAAGAAATGCCAACCATTCATTACTTTCTATTTTCTTTTTCGCTCGCAACTTTACTGTGCATATGACAATAAACACTTGTAATTGAGTTTAATTCACTCAACTCATCACAGCAACATCAAGATCGTTCTAAAACAAGATACCGGGAAAATATAAAGCCGCATAGCTCACCTAAGTTCTCACGTTCAATAATGATACGCAATCATGGTCTTCTTACAACCGTGAGTGTAGTAAATCCAGGAGAGTAAAATGTTTTCAAATACAGACTAAAGAAACATGTTTCTTTATGGCGAAGTTTAGCAAGCTTGCTATTCAGTCATCCTTTTCGGCCAATTGCAGGGTTTGTTTTGGCCCTCTAGCCTATCCGAGGCTCCGAATAACTTCAGCCAATAGCGATCGATGTAACGGATGATTGACACATCTTTTTCGGCCAATTGCAGGGTTTATTTCGGCCCTCTAGCCTATCCAAGGCTCCGAATAACTTCAGCCAATAGCGATCGATTTAACGGATGATTGACACATCTTTTTCGGCCAATTGCAGGGTTTGTTTTGGCCCTCTAGCCAATCCGAGGCTCCGAATAACTTTAGCCAATAGTGATCGATTCAAATGATGATTGACACATTGGTTAGCCAATGAAACGCCGGTATATAAATCCCAGCATACACCGCGGACTACTCCACGTTCGGGGGAAATTCGAGTCGGCGGCAGTTGCGTAAGTTGCGAGACCTTGCGAATTTAATATTGAGCCATATATAAGGCGCACTGTATTATAAGGCGCATGGTCAGCTTTTGAAAAAAATTAAGACTTTTAGGTGCGCTTTATAGTGCGGAAAATACGGTACCCAACATTTGTAAGTAATCATCAGTAACTATTTACCTGCTATATAAGGGACCCCAGAATACAAGAGTTATCTTTTCTGAGGTGGGGGTCGTAAGATGAAATTGCCAAATGGTGGGTGATCAGATAAAATATTAAAATGTACAACATATTATATAGTAAGTATTACTTCTATGCAATATACTTGTATTGGATATCATTCACAAATGTAAAAATGTCATTTTACTTAGATTTGGTGTCACGTGACTGAAGCTGGTGCAGCGGAGTTAATAGGTGGATGCAGAGGTGGGCGGAGACTGACAAAAAATAAACTGATTATCAAACTTCTCTTTGCATGGAATGTCGTCCTCTTTGTAAACCGTTTGCTTTAATTGCTTCTTGTCTGAAATTTTATTTTGGGCGGCATTAGCTCAGGAGTCAGAGCGCATGGGATCAAGAGGTTGCAGGTTCAATTGCCGGCTCCTCCGTGTTATATGTCGAAGTGTCCTTGGGCAAGACACTGAATCCCTAATGCCTCCGATAGCAGGTAGTTGGGTTGCATGGCTGACGCTGCTATCGGTTAGTTCAGGGGTGTCAAACAGGCGGCCCGCGGGCCATATCAGGCCCGCTAAGGGATTGAATGTGGCCTGCGAGACAACTCAGAGAAGCGCAAGAGAAAAAGAGCTGCAGGTTGAAATATATCCTCTTGATGATGCCAAAGCCAGGTGTCTCTCACAAATGCTGTTTTCTCTGTCTCTGTCTCTGTCTGTCTGTCTGTCTCTGTCCCTGTCTTTTTACTTTTTTTGCTCTCCTTTTTTCCTTTTCTCTCTTTCTCTCTTGCTTTGTCCATCTCTCTTTCTCCCCTTCTCTTTTTCTCTCCTTCTCTCTTTCTATTTCTCTTTGGATTTCATATTTTCTCTCTCTTTCTTTACCTCTCTCTTGCTATTTCACATTCTTTCACTTTCTGTCTCTCTCTCCCGCTCTCTATTTTCTCTCTCTTTCTTTCTTTCTTTCTCTCTCTCCCTCACTCTCTCTCCCCCCTTTTCTCCCACCCTCTATGTCTCTCTTTCATTCTCTCTGTCTGTTTTTCTCTTTCTTTTTTCCTCTTTGTCTTTTTCTCTGTGTCTTTTTACCTTTTTTGCTCTTTTCTTTTCGTTTTCTCTCTCGCTTTCTTAATCCCTCTCTCTCCCTCCCCCTCTCTTTCTCTCTCTCTCTCTCTCTCTCTCGCTCTGGCTCTCTTTTTGTTTTTTTTTTCTTTCTCTTTTTTTCTTTCTCTCTAATCTACTAGTCCGGCCCCCGAGAGAATGTTGGTTTTATCGTGCGGCCCCCAAGTTAAAATGAGTTTGACACCCCTGGGTTAGTCAGTGTGTAAAAGGGAAAAGTGTGAAGCATATTGCAAAGCGCCTTGGGAGGTCTTCAATGACTTGAAAAGCGCTATATAAATGCAGACCGTTTTCCAATATTCATAATATTCTTTATTCTAAGCAATCGTCCCATTTGTCGATTGGTCACGGGGTAATTCCTCGGCGAGGTTGACGATACAAGTGCCTTCATATTTCTGAAAAAAATCAAAAGCTTCATATCCCCCTTTATCTTAACTGTAAGTCTTGGGACCTATAGATAAGCATGAGATTATGAACTGAGCAAAAAGGGAAATGGAGCATTGTGGGAAGGATTTGATTCAATAGCATATTTCATGCTCTAAGTTCTGTTATCCTATATGTCATAAGAACAGCATCTTATATGGCGTCAACCAATAGCAGACAGGCATCTTAGGGACATATTAAGCTCTTTACTTGCACATATGCAACAAAATGTTGTTTATGTCGTCGACTGGGAAAAATGCCCCGACCAGGGAAAGAAAAACCCTCTAATTCCACCTGATGACATGAAAACATTGTAGAATCAGGACTTCAGAGCTCCTGGGTTAACTCTAATACACACGAAATCTACACAGAACAACTGCAGGGTATAAATATGGTAAAGCTGGTAAAAATCAGAACCTTTCCTAACCGGCTGTAACACAAAACCCGGCCAAAAACCATGAACAAAACGTGTAATAGATACAATAAAGCGCCAAAAGCTGTTACAAAGTCAAAAAGCAATTTTCTGGTCTCTGAGTGTACAACCTAAAACTAAATCATGATGATGTGACTGTAGCCTCTAACGACCCCCATATTCTTTTGTGATGCTCTAAACTAAAAGTTCTTTCTTCGAAAGGAAAAAAAATGGATTCACCCCAAAGAAAACTAACAAACTCTACATGGCAAAGATTTTCTTGCCAGAGTGCCAAACAGACAATAAACATTCACAGACACAACGTGGGGGCTATTGGAAGTGTTCGGTGTCAAAGAAAAATGAACTCTTCTTAAGGGGAAAGTCTCTTTGGTGAAGTCTGCTTTGGGATCAAGCTCTGTTGCTGGAAGTCGAAGCCCAATCTAGCCAAAGGCTCAAAAAAGGAAAGCGACTGGAAGTTAGATCAGAAAAATATAGCTTTTTTTTTACAACGGAATTGGTCTATGAGGGTTTTCTTTTAATGCTTCAAAAAGAAACCCTCTGTATTTTGAAATGATGTACCATTGTACCATCGAAGCCATGACATGGAGATGTATATCGTAGTTGCAGAGTCAAAGTGATATACAGTGAGGGAAAAAAACTATAGTAATTAGCTTATGTGCTACTGGTACTTTAAATTAAAACATTTAAATAACCAGAGGTGGGTAGAGTAGCCAAATATTTTACTCAAGTAAAAGTACTCTTACTTCAGAATTTGTGTTAGGAATGAGTGGAGATGTGTTGTGAATAGTGGGATGTTTGACGCATTCTAAGGGATGGGCAGGGCACTTGTATGATGCCGCAGGGGTAAACCAGTAAAAACTGTCAGGCCCTGAAGAGTGTGTTGTGTCACCCTGACCCGAGTGACATGGCCGCTTTCTTGTGTCCCGTTTCATCTGAAAGCATGACCAACTTTGGGTGCCGAGGTGCTTAACTTCTTTGGGCATTTAGGTTGGCCATGGTCATTTTTTGTTTTGTTTTTTGCTACTTTTTTCTTTTCGTTGTTTTTGTGTATGTGTTGGTCTTGCTGTCGGTCACTCCTCTCGAGGGACATAATCAGGATAGATTGATAGATAGATGGATGGACTTCAAAATAGTATTACTCGACTAGAGCAAAGGCAGTCATCCAAATACTTACTGCAGTAAAAATAAAAAAGTACTTCGTGAAAAATGACTCAAGTAGTGAGTAACTGTATCAACGTCGTATTTTTTTTTAAAACAACCAATTGCATCATCAACTTATCAAATGTAAGTCTACACAGACTCTTGCAAACTACAAACTACTACAAAAAAACTTTTTAATTCTACAAAAATAACACAGTATAACTACAAAAAAAATACAACAGTAACGTTACAAAATGTGACAGTGAAACTACAAAAATACTTCAATAATACTACTAACCTAAAATTACAGCTATGGGAATGCTACAAAAATATTACAATAAAACTATAATAGAAAATTACAACTATCAAAATACTACAAAAATACTGCAGTAAAACAATAACAGAAAATTATCACAATGGAAATACTACCAAAAAATACTATAGTAATACTACAAAATACCACAGTAATACTTAAAAATACTATTGCAATTTTACAAAAATACTACCAAAGTATGATAGTGCCACTACAACACAAATACTACAATAAATTACAGTAAAAGTACAAAAAATACTACATTAAGACTATGGTAATAATACAAAAATACTAAAGTAAAATTACAAAAATGTTAAAGTAAAACTGTAAAAAAATACTACAGAAAGTGAACTCTTTTTTTTTTAATAACCCATCAAGGTCTTTTTAACCTCTTAAAACTCAAAAAAGTCCATCCGATCCACAATAAATACATTTACATTTAAAGTAGACTGAAATAACATAAATTCAAGTACTTTAATAAACAATAAATATAAAATACTATATCAAATAAAAAAATTAAGCACATGTAGCACCAAATAGTACATTTGTAGCCCCAATATTTATCTTAACAGGCTCTGAAAGTAGAACAAAAGCTAGCCCATGAACTCGAACAAAGAAGACGTTTTATATTGTTATTGGTGCTTGGCAGGCTTTTTAAGCGTAACATGCTTTTGAGGTGAGGCCAGGAGTGCTCTTCTTCTGTGGTTTTATAGTCTGTATAGCTAGGTGATATTTTCGAGCTGTTTCATTCGTGAACAAGTTTTAGGTTTGAATAGGGGTCAGGTGACGCGGCTGCTACGTTTGCTTGGTTAAACATGGTAGAGCCTTAGCGGAGACAGACAGATGCATACTTGCGTGGAGGGGATTTATTAAGCAACAAAATAACGACTTCAATGTTGCCTAATGTAGCGGAGTAAAAGTATCGTTTTTCTTCACAAATTTACTCAAGTAAAAGTAGAGGGATTTAAAAATATCCCTAAAAGTACAAAATTTCCCCAAACTTACTCAAGTGAATGTACTCTGTTACTACCCACCTCTGAAAATAACAATATAGTAGATTCAGATTCAGATATACTTTATTGTCAATCTTGTACACATGTATACATAAACAAATGTTGATACATCTGAACAGCACAGTTTCCTTGAATGTACAGATATAAATATGTAGTATTGAGTTGGAGTGTTGAAATACTAAATAATATACTAAATAATTATAGTTATGAGTACTATACAGTAGTGCAAAGAGTGCAAGAGGAGCAGCTGAACAGATGTGCAAAATGGGCAGTCAGGTAAACAAGTCACTGTACAATAACAATAACAATGGAGTACGGTAGTGCAGAGGAGAACAGATGTGCAAAGGAGTGGCTAGGTACGAGAGAACTGCCAGTAGTGCAAGGACAAACAAACAAAACAAACAGATGTACAGATTAGCAGCTGGGTAGGCTTGCTATGTGTGTGATTGACCATTTAACAGTCTAATGGCCAGGGGGACAAAGCTGTTGCAGAACCTGGTGGTCCTGCACCGCACACTGCAGTACCTCTTCCCAGAGGCTAGCAGAGTGAACAGTCCATGCTGGGGTTGAGAGGGGTCCCTAATGTTCTTGGCTTGGGATAGGCAGCGCTTCTGGCCAATGTCCTGAACAGAGGGGAGAGAAGTCCCGATGATTTTCTCTGCTGTCCTCACCACCCTCCTCACACTACCCCAGTCGGAGGCACTGCAGCCTCCACACCACACAGAGATACAGCTTGTCAGGATGCTCTCTATGGTGCCCCTGTAGAATGTGATGAGGGTGGGTGGGGGCAGGTGGGCTCTCCTCATCCTCCGCAAGAAGTACAGGCGCTGCTGTATGTAGTACATACAGGATACAAGAAATACAAGAGGTCTTTAAGAGCAAAAACCTTGCTTGACATAAGAGAATATATCCAATTTTAAAACATTTCCAGACACTACCACTAGAGAGCGTTTGAGACTACTCAACACAGAATTGGTTAGCACATGGCCAGGAACGGATCAGTTGGCTTTCTGTCATTTCTTATGGGGAACATTCGTTCGAGATACGAGAAATTCCAGGTACAAGCTTGATCCAGTGTTCCTCCGAACGTCCTACCTTGTGAGGTGTCCTACTTTCGGCTCAACTGACGGCAACAATTTTGTTTTCCTTCTATTTATGTAGAACCAGAAACACTGAAACTTAAATAGGTTTTTACTGATTATATAAAACAAGGGTTGGCATGCATACATAGAGTCTGTGATTACTGTAGTCAACAAACACCATGCCAAAAAGCTACCACGGAAAAAACATGCCAGGCTTAAAAACTAGAAATTTTGTTTTTTAAAGCAGTGAAAGAATAAAAAAACACTAAATACAAACAAACCATGTAAGTAATCATCACTTTCAAAGGCACAAATCGCATGCATACCGAGCCATGGTAGGACGTATGAAAATACTACTTATAATATGCATGCAGATGTAAAATTTGATTACAATTTTGAAATGGAAAAATGACATTTTATTTTTCTTTGGTCGAGTGGAGTAACGGGTGAATGCAGAGGGGGGAGGAGACTGCAGATTAAAGAATGAATTCAAATCTTGTGAGGATTGTCTTACATTTATAAATCTTCCCAGCTTAAACTGCCTTCTTATTTTCAATAATGTTTCTGATCCTTGATTGGTTACGGCAATGCAACGTAGCAAGGGTGTGCCGTCTTACCAAGCTTCGTGTCCGTTGTTATCATGTTTCACTTCTCCCTCAGACATCGGCTAATGCTAGCATTCCAGGACACAGCCACTAGCCGTGTTGCATGAATGCTTATTTTTAAAGGGACATTGTGTATCATTTAGTATCTGCTAGTGATAAAAAAACGTTGTTCATCAAAACAAATAATTCACTTGTTTAGCTCACCTTTGGAAGTCTCGATTACTTTATTCTAAACAATCTTGACTGTAGTTGAGAGTAAAGATGTGTGTGCCCTCATATTTGTTTGATCCTTGCAAGCTTCATTTCCTTGGTTATCATGTTTTTACGTCTTTCTTTACTATCAGCACAAGCCCTGGGTCCAATAATAACATTTCTGAACTGAATGAAGAAATAGAAAGGCATTGTGGGAGGCAATTCAGCCTTAGACCAGTATGTGCTGTAGCATTCAGTTTTCTCCATCCAGGATACGAGAACCTTAATATTGTCTTTACAAATATTACCATGAATTCCGGACTATAGAGCGCACCTGATTATAAGCCGCACTCACCACATTTTAAGAGGAAAACCGATTTTGTACATACACCTGTATATAAGCCGCATAGGCCCACATTTAAACATGTAACACAAACACAAAATTAACCCAAACCCGACTACAAGTCCCGCGATTGAAACTAAATGTCCCTTATTAAAGTCCACAGTCCAAAAATCACAGCCGGCAAAATGAACGGAAAATGATACCGGTAATTAAGGTTTGATGCAGACCTGCATAGTCCTCGTCCCGTTGAAAGTCATCCAAGGAAAAAAGTGTATATTTCCAAAGGTAAGGGTGGGAAAAATATATCAGATGAACACATTTACTCACGCAACTCCTTTTTCTTTAACCAATTTTTCCCCCCTCTTCTTTCCTCACCTTTGCTGGCCCCACTTAAACTCGGCACCCCGCGTTTGTTCCGCCCCTCATTTTTCGTTCATCCGTGCAAAAAATATCAGAATAAGTGTCTAAAATAAATACAGATAAATACATTACAAAATATACAGTTGCAAATACATATTATACATGGGTTACACATATTTACAAAAAAAGACGGTACACCGAGAGAGTTTTTTTAAAGCTTTAATAATATTAATATAGCTTTGACAGGGGAGTTAATGGTAGCAACACTCGAGCGCCGCTAGCGGGCGTTAGAAAAATTACATAAATTGGTCGCATCACTGAATAAGCCGCAGGGTTGAAAGTTAGGGAAAAAAGTAGCGGCTTATAGTCCGGAATTTACGGTATATAATATACTGTGTATAATATATAACGCGTGTATAGATGTTGTTACACACTGCTATTATTGGTCGCATGGGGCCGCTATTTTGCCTTCTGGCTCATCAATTTTTATATGAATTTGGTCATGGGAAGTTTTTGGGTACCAGAGATATTTCGTTGATGTCGTTTTGATGGGAAAATGATTTAAAGAGGGCCGAAAAACATCTTATTCCACCCTGTGAAGTGAAAATGTTGCAAGGCAGGGATGCTGCATCCTAAGGCCTTTCTGTATTATGCAACGTCTATCACCTTCATTTGACTTCCCCGTTATCAACTCGTAGTCCTAAAATTTTCCCCGAATGGTCTTTACTCTTCAGTTTTTCTCATACGTAGCATTTATGCGGACCTCTCTGCCGATTTCGATCGAGACACCCGATATATGCGACAATAGTCGCGCTACATAAAGTCAAATTGTTTGTCAGCCTCCTCCCATTTAGCCTGGGATTGATTTCCCGACATCTACCCTGAAATGTATCTCTGTCAACGGAAGAGCCCAAAAGTTCACTGAAGTGGAATAGCGTCGGCCTCAATGATTTTTGTCACAGCTTGTTATAACTGTTCTCTCTTGTCCCATTACTCTCTGCCATATTTCCAACGGATCCACTGTCAAAATGTCGGCCTTTTATGGATGCCTTTTTTGGGTAAGAGCAATGGTACTATTTACTCACTGTGAAATGCAGTGTTTCCGGTGACTAATGCGTCGACTGCTTTTAATGTGACTCAGCAGTAGGACGTGTTGAAAGAAGACAAAAACTTCTTCCAGCAGACATACAAGCGCTAATGGTTAGCCCGCTACCTCGTTTTCTAAGGTCGAGGTATTTCGGTGTGGAACCTTTTATATCAAAGAGTAACTTGCCTCTAGTTGAGAATGTTAATGCTTGCTTATCTATGTGCACTTTGATGGGTGACTGACCCTGCAGAGGAAAACTTGGTGGAAACAAAATGGGATGCTTTCATAGGAAATATTTTACTCTACTTTGAGATGCAAAAAGGATTCGACAGACATTCTTCACACGATAGTATATGGAAATCCTTAGAGGTGATTCTGAACTTGCTTATTTCCTTGCTGAAAAGATCGGCATTACACATTAATGTATTGGTGCCCCAAGCGAGGCCGAGGCACATCGCATATAGCTGCTATACACATTTACCGTATTTTCCGCACTATAGGGCGCACCGGGTTATAGGGCGCACCCCCCAAAAATAGTTTTTGATCTTATATCTTCCATAGATAAGGCGCACCAGATTATAAGGCGCTACAATGGGAACGTCGACAAAACAGTCAGATAGTTCAGTCCAACTTATTACCCCCTTAACATTCCCAAAGCTTGCAAAGACGCAAATACGTGTCGTAGACACGTGCGGATGCGGTGTCCGTACGATGTCACTTAAATGCGTCATTTCAAATATCATTCGGAAGGTTGAAGTCTTGGGATTCAAGAAATGCCAAACATTTCTATGTTTCTATTTTCTTTTTCGCTCACAACTTTACTGTACATATGACAATAAACATCAAGATCGTTCTAAAACAAGATACCGGGAAAATATAAAGCCGCATAACTCACCTAAGTTCTCACGTTCAATAATGATACGCAATCATGGTCTTCTTACAACCGTGAGTGAAGTAAATCAAGGAGAGTAGAATATTTACAAATACAGACTAATGAAACATGTTTCTTTATGCCGTACTTAAGCAAGCTTACTACGCCATTGCTAAACTCGGCCGATTGCAGGGTTTGTTTTGGCCCTCTAGCCAATCCGAGGCTCCGAATAACTTCAGCCAATAGTGATCGATTCAAATGATGATTGACACATTGGTTAGCCAATGAAACGCCGGTATATAAATCCCAGCATACACCGCGGACTTGCTACGCCATTGCTAAATTCGGCCGATTGCAGGGTTTGTTTAGGCCATCTAGCCAATCCAAGGCTCTGAATAACTTCAGCCAATAGTGATCAATTCAAATGATGATTGACACATTGGTTAGCCAATGAAACGCCGGTATATAAATCCCAGCATACACCGCGGACTTGCTGCGCCATTGCTAAACTCGGCCGATTGCAGGGTTTGTTTAGGCCATCTAGCCAATCCGAGGCTCCGAATAACTTCAGCCAATAGTGATCGATTCAAATGATGATTGACACATTAGCAATCAAGCATATTCACAATTTCATTATATAACATCTTTGTTAGTGTCAATAGATCCGTCCAGGCCAAAGTCGATTGTCCTCGGTCTGAACAAATCCACCGACACCAACAGCAGCAAAACAAACACGACAATCTCAACAGCCATCAAGCATATTCACAATTTTTTTATATCTGACAATATGATGTGACGATATGACGTTTTAACATTTTTTCCTGACATTTTCAACATCAATTAAACAATTTCAGAGTTATTTTCTTTTAACAGTAGTTAACCAGCGTGTAAAAGGCAATACTATTGTGCAAGGGCATAGCTCTGCCATCCCACCCTCCCAAGCAGCATTCTTCCAGTCCTCTGTGTGGGTCCTCTCCCTTCTGTGTGGGTTCTCTCCCTTCTGGGTTCCACAACCCAGGCCGTTGCTGCCGGGACTCTCACAATGTAGCTCTGGTTCCCTCCTCCGGGTGGGCGCAGACGAGTCTTCTTTATGGCTGCGTCCTAGGCCCGCCGCTCGCAGATTGTATGGTATCTGCAGCCATTTGGAGCACAGCCACTGGGGGGATCTGCTTGCACCTCCATACCAGCAGGTTTCTGGAGGTCCAAATGGCGTCTTTGATGGCGGCGAGAGTGAGCCAGTCCCTGGCAAAGTCAGTCCGAGACCTCCTCGACCGACTCACCCCGTAAAGCACGTACTGTGTATCAGGGACCTCCCCTGCTGGCAAGTCCGGGAACTTTCCTAGTATTGTCCACAAGACCTCGGCAGCGCTGCACTCACAAAAAAGGTGCCTCACCGACTCCTGGGCGCCACAGCCAGGTCGAGGGCACGTCGAAGTCGCTGACATTCCTCGGTGGTGCATTACGGCTCTGACTGGGAGAACTTCATGAGCCACCATCCATGACAAGTCTCGTAGTCTGTTTGGGAGGGCAGGATGATTCACGTTGCTCCAAACCGTTGTAGGTTCGCCAAACGCAAGCCCCCGCACAGGGCTTACTGTTGCTCGCCCTTGCACAATAGCAATAAGGGCCCTGTGGTTTTGTAAAGTGTGACATTCTTGTGTTTCCAAATCAAACTTCTTTAAAAAATCCCGAATAAAGAGATGTGTTGGTAGCAAGTTAAATGAAACTGGAATCAAACGATTGTTTGGTACAAGCTTTAGCTTCCGCAAATATGAGCCCATCCAAAACCGGGTCATCGCTTGACTTTTCGGGTTGTTGGGTGGGCCCACAGCGTTTTGGAAGTGGAGAGAGACATATTTGCTTCCCAGGAAAAGCTGGAGGTCAGGCACTCCTTTCCCCCCTTTTTCCTTTTTCTTTTTCATTGTATCTCTTTTTATCCTTTCCCACTTTGAGCCCCAGACAAAGCGAAAGATGGCTTGGTCCAGTTGTAACAGCACGTTTCTTTTGGGCATAAAAACTAAACTGATTGACAAAAGCATTGGGAGGATGATCGCTTTGATGATTAGGACCTTCCCCTCTATTGTCAGTTTTGGAATATAATATTGTGAATGTGCTTGATTGCTGTTGAGATTGTCATGATTGTTTTCTGTTATTAGTGTCAATAAATTTGTTCAAACCCAAAAAAAAATTGGTTAGCCAATGAAACGCCGGTATATAAATCCCAGCATACACCGCGGACTTGCTACGCCATTGCTAAACTCGGCCGATTGCAGGGTTTGTTTAGGCCATCTAGCCAATCCGAGGCTCCGAATAACTTCAGCCAATAGTGATCGATTCAAATGATGATTGACACATTGGTTAGCCAATGAAACGCCGGTATATAAATCCCAGCATACACCGCGGACTTGCTGCGCCATTGCTAAACTCGGCCGATTGCAGGGTTTGTTTAAGCCATCTAGCCAATCTGAGGCTCCGAATAACTTCAGCCAATAGTGATCGATTCAAATGATGATTGACACATTGGTTAGCCAATGAAACGCCGGTATATAAATCCCAGCATACACCGCGGACTTGCTACGCCATTGCTAAACTCGGCCGATTGCAGGGTTTGTTTAGGCCATCTAGCCAATCCGAGGCTCCGAATAACTTCAGCCAATAGTGATCGATTCAAATGATGATTGACACATTGGTTAGACAATGAAACGCCGATATATAAGTCCCAGCATACACCGCGGACTACTCCACGTTCGGGGTAAAATCGAGTCGGCGGCTTTTGAGTAAGTTGCGAGACCTTGCGAATTTAATATTGAGCCATA
Source organism: Urocampus carinirostris (assembly GCF_059441175.1). Classification (NCBI taxonomy): domain Eukaryota; kingdom Metazoa; phylum Chordata; class Actinopteri; order Syngnathiformes; family Syngnathidae; genus Urocampus; species Urocampus carinirostris. The sequence continues at coordinate 25,485,958 of NC_142361.1, forward strand.
TATAAGGCGCACTGTGTTATAAGGCGCATGGTCAGCTTTTGAAAAAAATTAAGACTTTTAGGTGCGCCTTATAGTGCGGAAAATACGGTACTTGGCATTTGTAGCAGTGTGTTCTAGATTAATTGATTGATTGATTCAGGATTCAGGGAGATGGTGGTGGACTTCAGGAGAACTCAAACTCACCCGGTTCCTGTAACTATCAAAGGAAAATGTGTAGAATTTGTCCAGACCTACAAATACCTGGGTGTGCAGCTGGACAATAAACTGGACTGGACTGCCAACGCAGAAGCTCTATGCAGGAATGGTCAAAGCCGACTGTACTTCCTCAGAAGGCTGGCGTCCTTCAACATCTGCAAAAAACTCCTAAAAATTTTCTATGAGACTGTTGTGGCAAGCGCCCTCTTCTATGCAGCAGCGTGTTGGGGAGGCAGCGCCAAGAAGAAGGATGCCTCTCGTCCTAATAAACTGGTGAGGAAGGCGGGCTCTGTTGTGGGCACAGAGCTGGACAGCCTGACAACAGTAGCTGAGAGACGGGCACTGAAAAAGCTGCGGTCAATAATGGACAATTCATCATTCATCATCTCCAAACCGAAGAGCAGCTTCAGCGACAGACTGCTGTCACAGTCTTGTTCCACGGACAGACTGAGGAGATCATTTCTTCCTCATGCCATGAGGCTCTTTAACTCCACCTGGGGAAGTAAAAGCCCATATTAAACCCCACCCCCACCTTGCATATTACCCTATTTTATTATAGTGTGTATTTTATGTTGCACTATTAAAATACCCTATATCAACACGTTACATTGGGTATTTATGTATTATATTCCTTTTTACTTTATTATTGTTTTATTTTCAACACGAGGATACTGCTGGAATTATGAAATTCACTACGGGGATGAATAAAGTATCTATCTATCTATCTATCTAGAGGTTTGTCAGTTTGTCTTCAGAACTCAATTCCTTATTATTGATTAAGAACTCAAATAAAATGAGTTGTTGAAAATATTACAGATTAAACTATCGGCGCCTCGGGTGAGAACGAAGCACTTCCGATAGACCTGGTATATAAATCAACTTGGAATTTGCAGCAGTTTGTGCCAGGAGTCAGTTTGTTTGTCTACAGAATGTACATATGTATCCATCATTTGTAGTGATTCTGAAATTGATTACAGTTTGGTGTTAAAAGGATGGATTACAATGGAAATATTGGTGCCCAGAGAGAAGCAGACACACTTCTGATTTAGCTACCCGACAATGGTACTTGAAATCTGCAGCACAGTGTGCCAGGAAGCAGTCGGTTTGTCTTCAGAATGCACATAATTAGTGTTGATTATGAACCTAATCCCATTTTGTTTTTTGAAAAAATACATTACGCAAGTAAATATTGGTGCACTGATCGAGGTTGGCGCACATATGAAATGGCTGTAGTAAAAATGTGCAGCCAGGGGTCACTTGGTTTGTCTTCGGAATACATATCCTTATTTTTGATTGATTGTATGTTTTTACGTAATTTTTAAAGATGGATTACACGTGAAAATATTGGTGCCCAGAGCGAGGACAAGACGATCCGTTGTCAGGACCAGAAGGGAAGCAGGACCCACTCGTGTAGCGTTTCTCACAAAATTTATTAGAAGAAAGGTCCGGGGATTGCTGGACGAGGAAAGCAGGTCGCTCTGAATGTGGAAGTGGGACTTCCGTGGCGAGCGGTGGCGGTGTTGGGAACAGAAAAAAACGGGTCAGTAGCCGGGATAGAAGAGCAAAATGGCATGGTTGCCATGGCGCTTAATTGGTCCCCGCCCACTGACACTAGCTGAACCGCATTGACAGATTGCTGCCGGACTACTTAAACGCGGTCTTGTGAGTTGCCTGGTTGTCAGAGCGTCTCTGAAAGTTCTGCAAGACTTCTGTTAAACTCTGTGAAATGCTTAGTTCCGTGAATTTACCTGTGTTTGATCCTGTTTTATTTTTGGCCTGGTCTGTTTGATTTTGACAACTCTTTTGTTTGGATTTCTATCCACTTCCGCGACCATCGATCCCGGATCAGGTGTGCGCGCATTCCTCCTCACCCTAATAAACTGTGAGTACGTTACGCTATTGGGTTCTCAATTCTGTTTCCTGCCCTGGTTCGTGACACAAAAAAGTGGTCGGGATCGGAAACAAGTGAAAAGCCAGGAGAGGAGAGTAGATGTGGTTGAGATTAAAAAACGGATCGTTATTCAGGACGGGAGAACTGACATGGTCGAGATCAAAACGGGTCGTAATTCAAGACGGGAGAGTAGAAGTAGTCGAGATCAAAGCAGATCGTAGCGGGAGACAAACAGGAGCAAAAAACGTGACAGGCGAAAAAGGGCTTGCTGTGTAAAAACAGAAATTCGCAGACGGACCGACAAAACGGGACTGACAGGACAGAGTTTAAATACTGACAGGGAGCCAATCTGTCAACAAGATGCAGCTGGCGCCACACGGGCGGGGCCAATTGGGTGCCATGGCAACCGTAACATCCGTATGTTCCCTGCCATACAAATCTAGTTGAAATCAGAAGTAGTATCCGCCACCAGTCAAAGTAAGCTTGTCTGTAAAATGTGTTTGCATAATACTACACCATTGAAATGTATTACTCCATTTATAGTAAGGGTAGTATGCTTTATTCCTTCATAATATTATAATTATATCAGTCATTTATAACTCCTCCACTTATTAATTCATAATAAATGGTAAATAGTCTGCATTTATATAGCGCTTTTCAAGTCAATGAAGACCTCCCAAGGCGATTTACAATGTGTTTCACACTTACCCATTCACACACACAGACTCGCACACCAATAGGGAGTCAGCCATGCAAGGCGCCTACCTGCTTATCGGGGCATTAGGGATTCAGTGTCTTGCCCAAGGACACTTCGACATATAACACGGAGGAGCCGGGAACCAAACCTGCGACCTCTTGATCCCAAGACGAGCGTTCTACTTTCATGATTATTTATTATTTGTCTTTGATACATTTGACTTTATCTCATTTCAGTCAGTAGTTATTCCATCATGATGTTGTTTTTATTCAAATGTATTTTTATTTTGCAGTTGAGATACAGCTTTGCAATACTTACCGGTTTAGATAAAGGGCTTTTGTGAAGTAGGGATTTTTCCACTACCCCTCAAGTTTTCCTTTTGTGATACAAATCCACTTGGAATCCGCAGCAGTGATTGCCAGAAGTCAGTGGGTTTGTTTTTATAATGTACGTACATCCTCACATATCCTTAGTGTTGATAATTTGTTTTCTGAAAACACACATTAAATTATTGGTGCCCTTAATGAGGAATAGGAACTTCCGATGAAACTGCTATACACATTTACTTGGAATCCGTAGCAATATGTGTGTTCCAGAAGTAAGGCAGTTGGTCTTCAGAATGCACACTCTTATTGTTGATTAAGAAAATATTGGTGCCCTGACTAAGCTGACACTCCTCCCATTTAGCTGCTATACAAATCCACTTGGAATTCACATCAGTTAAAGCATGTTTGTCTCCGTAATTCAACTGAAAGATGTGTATTCATTACAATATGTTGTTGAAAAGATGGATTACAAATGAAAATACTGGTTCGCTGAGCAAGGCCGAGGCACATCCGATATAGCTGCAACACAAATCTACTGTCCCAGGAGTCAATATCAGCTTAAAGAACCAGACCTCTTTTTTTCTCTGCTGCTTATAACCTTTCTTCAGGTTAGACTTAACAACCTACCATGTCTCTGCTAGCTGCATCTTTTCCCAGTGTGCGCCTTTTCAGCATCTCGCTGGGAAGAGGGCAGAGTTATGCATTGAAGCAGACTACTACTATTTGTTCAGCCGTACTTTCATTCGAGTTGACCCTTGATACGACAGCACATACCCACATAGCACTACAACCCACGCAATGAATGACTTTCTACTGGATCACATGTATACACAGCATAACTATTCATAGTCTTACTATACAGTGGAACCTCGGTTCTCGACCATAATCCGCTCCAGAACCCTGTTCGAAAACCGATTTGTTCGATCACTGAAAATCGTTTTTCCCAATAAAAGTAATTTTAAATCATTTTAATCCGTTCCAACACCCTGATTGTTTACCATGAACGTAAACATGAAGCTAACCCAGGCTAATCGTACGAAAGATTACACTAACATGAACGTGTACGTTTACACGTCATTTAGCACCCGGGATTCTACTAAAAGAGGCTAGCGCTTCATTGGAAAGGGAGCTCAGTTCCAACACCCTGAATGTTTTACGTAAACAAAGCTAACCCAGGCTAATCGTACGTTCGCGTTATCGTAATCTTCCGTACGAAAGATTACGCTAACATGAACGTGTAAGAAAAAAAAAGATTACGAATAGGATTTCTTACCTTTGTGGTCGACGGTGGGGAGAGAAAAATCAAAAGTTTTTCAACCTCTTCCAAAACTTGCGGCAGTTGCTTGCTTATAGCGCTAACTTCCTTAGCCGCATCACTCGATTTCACAGCCTCCTTATTCTTTACTATCGTACTGATAATAGATTTAGCCATGCTGTATTCACTAGCAAGATCGGAAATTCGTACACCTCTTTCATAATTAGCTATTATGTCTTTCTTAAAGGCAATCGTTGTACAAAGAACTTGTCTTTTTTCACCTGTCCTGCTTGCACCGACCTTCTTCGGAGGCATAATTAGGGGCTAAAACACCCGTACGCCGCTCAGCATCGCACCCTAGCGTACCGGCGTTCGAACTCCGATTTTTTGACCGAACAGCGAAGCAGGAATTTCTCGAAATTTTGGGTCGAACACCGATTTGTCCGAACTGAGAGGCGTTCGAAAACCGAGTTTCCACTGTAATCCGAATCACGGCTGAGTCAATTTCAGTAGACGTTCGCTTTACGCCGTTTTGACTTGGAATAAGATATTTTTTTCGGCTTCTTGTTAAAGAATTTCCTCCACTATACGACATATGTAACGAATTTATAAAGATATAAAACTTCGCTGTTTTCGAGGATTCGATGAACTACTTCTTTAGGATGTCTATTGGTCGACATAATACTATATGCTGTTCCGCTATTGGTTTGCATCACCTAATCATGAACAGGGTTGGGTAGGGTTACTTTAACTTGATTACTTTCAATTACTTTTGGATTACTCCAATACCAAATATGCTAATAAAAGACAAAAGAAACTAAATATGAATAAAATTACTAAATTTTGTGCAGGCTTGGGGAGTAACGGAATACATGGAACGGCAAAAATGATGTTGGCAAGCTGTTTGGATTTAGTTTCATTTTGTTTCGGTTCGCATTTTATGTTAGTTTTGCCGGAGATCAAAGAGATCAAAGCCAGGAGAGAAAGCTTACCACATGTTGTGAGTCATACATGTATTCATATTTAGTTTATTTTGTCTTTTATTAGCATATTTGGTATTGGAGTAATCCAAAAGTAATTGAAAGTAATCCAGTTAAAGTAACCCTACCCAACCTGATCATGAATCCGTAGAAATGCTATTGGCTGAACATCCTGCTACAATGCCTTTATCTTGCTTTGTTCAGTTCATTATCTTGTGTGTTTACCGAGGGCTTCGCTAGTTGGTGCGATACAATACTATGTTCTGTATGCATTGGCTATGGGTTCCAAGACTTGGACGCAAAGGAAATGATATAAGAAAAACTTAATTGCACGCTTTGTTTTTGTGGGTATCAGAGCCGAGATGGGCAAGACAAGATTGGTCAACCAAAAAAAAAACGTCCTCGCACTAAAACATGGGACAAACTTTAATTACCAGCAAACCAGAACTATTGTTTAACAAAGCACTGACACTATTTTCTAGAGCAGGGGTCAGGGGTCGGGAACCTTTTTGACCCAAAGAGCCATGAAAGCAAAACATGTTGTAAAAAGATATTGAGAGAGCCACATTATATATTTTCAGACAAACTTGAAAAAACTGCCGGACACACTCTCTAGACAAATTGTCAGCACATTTTATTTCACTGTGTGTCATTTGATGATTTAATCAAATGTATTAAATGATAAAATTCCAAATCACGTGTCCCAAATCAATGTAAATATGCCATTCACATTTTGTCCTCCACCTTCAGTTAAGAGTGTTGAGGCAATTTTTTTCCATGAAATTTGTCCTTAACTGTTTCAAAACAATGTACATGCAAAGTTCTTTTGTAAAAATTACTGCAAACAACAAGCATATCGCCATATTCACTTTCGGTGTAGACTGCCACTAAACGAGAGAGAGAGAAGGAAGTGCCTTGCGCTGTGTGCAGGGATCCGCCCACCTGTACTGCTCACCCAATCAAAGTCGTTTGCCAGCGTTTTTATCTATCAGTTAAAAATGGTTTCCTATCGAACTTCTGCATTAAGTTGCTTCGACTTTATCTCGACCAAAATCGGGATGAAATCACTTGACTTTGGAACGCCACAGAGAGATGTGCAATAGTTACATTTTATTTCGGAGCCATATATGGCTCCCGAGCCATAGGTTCTTTACCCCTGTTCTAGAGGTAAAATATAGATGGATAAATATATATATATATATATATATATATATATATATATATATATATATATACATATATATATATATATATATATATATATACATATATATATATATATATATATATATATATATATATATATATATATATATATATATATATATATATATATATATATAGATACTTTATTCCTCCCCGTAGGGAAATTCACACTTCAAGCAGTATCCTTATGTTGAAAAATAAAATAATAATTAAAGAAATAGACTACATAAATACCCAATGTAACGTGTTGATATAGAGTATTTAGATAGTGCTACATCAAATACACACTGTAATAAAAATAGGGTGGGAGTGGGTTTTAATGTGGGCTTTTACTCCCCCGGGTGGAGTTAAAGAGGCTCATGGCATGAGAAAGAAATCATCTCCTCAGTCTGTCCGTGGAACAAGACTGTGACAGCAGTCTGTCGCTGAAGCTGCTCTTCTGTCTGATGAGATGATGCTGTGTAGTGGAAGTAATGAATTGTCCATGATTGACCGCAGCTTTTTCAGTGCCCGTCTCTCAGCTACTGTTGTCAGGCTGTCCAGCTCTGTGCCCACAACAGATCCTGCTTTCCTCACCAGTTTATGTGGCAATATCGGCATGGTGGATAACTGAAGTCAACTTAGGCTAGTATTAGCAGTGTTACTTATAATTGTTTCTTTAAATGAGTTATGTAACACCGTTGGATTTTTTCAGGTGCTACCAAAGCCTGCCCATCGAAGGCCATCGAGTTTTGCATTCTCTGTAGATAGAAATGTTAGGGGGGAAATGCCACTATTCAAGGTTCACGATGTACCTGAGAAATACAAGCAGTTTGTGGATAGATAAACGTGGTCCGTGCCGGTTCATTTATAACGCTAGTGTTTGTCACAGTCCAATGATTTTTCCCTGCAATAGTGTCAATTTTCCACTCTCAGAGGGCAGGGCTTTTAGAACAGATTGCTGTGTCAGTGAATTGATCCTGTAATCAAATGCATCTCCCTCTTTCGGAGCTTTCCCCTTTTCTAGTTGTCGTCATTTCGGCATCCAAACTGAAATTGAAGTGATGTCTTTAACCGAAAGGAATCATCAACAACAAAGACTGTTTTCGGGGGAACTTTTTGACAAAAAGTGGTAGACTTTGCTGAAAGAGAGGCTCGCTTCAAGAAGGGATATTTCTCTTTTTGTGACAAGTGTGTTGCACAAGCTGGCACCGAGTGCAAGGGACTCAGAGCAAGCAGTGCAGAGACGAGCTCAACAAACAACATTATTATGCAGTTCCTGCAGCTGTCAGAGGATTGGAATGAAAGAAAATCACAATGGGAATTTAACATGTGCAAGGATGGCTTTGTCATTTAGGTGAATTTGCATCCGTTTACACCTGCGCTTCCACAGAGGTGTAATTAGGTACAACTTGAGCAAGGAACTTGAATGCTCTCTGCAGGGTATCTTTCTATCTAAAGCAGTGTTTCTCAACTTCGACCTGTTTTCAGTGGGTGCTGGCCTTTGCCTTGACAGAATGATAGAAAAATAATAATCATAACTAAAAGTAAATTACACTCTTTAACAGTCGATTTGATAATGCCCTGCAAATTCTAGCTTATTCCAACCATATCACGTTACAGAAATTGACTGGTTTGTTGAGCATGGCAAAACACAGATCCAGCTAATGATATATGGAATATGGATTTCAGGATCTTGTGTTTATATTCCACCATTGCTGGTGTTAACTGCACGATGCTTTTATTTAATGAACTTGAGAAGTGGATATTTTTCATTGATTTAATTGGCGGCTGGTAGTTCTTACGTAAGGACCAGTTGAGAACCACTAAACAAGACTGTGTGTGTGTTTGTGTGCGTGTGTATATATATATATATATATATATATATATATATATATATATATATATATATATATATATATATATATATATATATATATATATATATATATATATATATATATATATATATATATCGCAGTTGCCATGGCGCCCAATTGGCCCCGCCCGTGTGGCGCCAGCTGCAGCTTGTTGACAGATTGGCTCCCTGTCAGTTTTTAAACTCGGTCCTGTCAGTCCTATTTTGTCAGTCCGTCTGCGAATCTGTTTTTACACAGTAAGCCCTTTTTTGCCTGTCCTGTTTTTTTTGCTCCTGTTAGTCTCCCGTTACGATCTGTTTTAGGCTAGACCACGTCTGCTCTCCTGTCCAGAATTACGACCTGTTTTGATTTCGACCACGTCTGTTTCCCCGCACCGTATAACAATCCGTTTTTGATCTCGACCACGTCTACTCTCCTCCCCTGGCTTTCGACTTGTTTCCGACCCAATCGCGTTTTTGCTCTTCTTTCCCGGCTACTGACCCATTTTTTTCCGTTCCCGACATCGCCATTGCTAGCCACGGAAGTCTCACTTCCGACTCTGAGAGACCTACTCCCCACGACCAGCGATTTCGATTTAGCTTTGAGAATCACTTTTTCATTCATTGTTAAACATGTTTGAGCTGGTATTGCCAGACCCTAACTAACGGTATCAATGTTAGCATTACTAGACTGTCCGCTACCCACTAATTCCAGTGCAATGCCTAATTTAGCTTGCTTTCTATCTCCATTTAGTTTATTTAGTTTACTAGCATGCTGAGACCAAGTAGCTACTTATCGACCTAAATTCCTCCAATAAGTTTTGCATTCTTGGTAGATAGAAATGGTAGGAAAAAGTCTTGAATGTTATGATTCGGTCACAGTCCCCGTTCTTGATCTATTACTCATGCTTTTTGTCTATGTTGTCAGTTTTATGTGTCTGTGCATGAGGATATAAAAGTGTCTTTTTTTGTGTTCCCGTTCACTCGCTCTCCATTTCTTGAGCTGTCATGGGCAGCTAGTGGATATGTGCAGATGATTTGAAGAAGCTTTACAATATGTATGATTATATAGTGTATTATTGAACTCCTGAGTGTATTATATGGAAGTACAGTCCCAGTCCTGACCATTTTTTTCTCCGCCTCAATCGACTATTGCAGCTGTTGTCACGTTCGTGTGACTCATTTTGAATTTAAATGTACATTATCCAAATCCCATTATTAAGTCATAGACCATTAGTCTGTTAATTCACTGAATTGTGGTAACTTCGCCATTTAAGGCAATACGGAGATAAAAGAATTGTTGTGAATAATTAACAAGTACCTGAAGGCCATTCTAATTTAATCTGCCCTATTATATAATATTAAAAGTAAATGAGATTTTTGAGAAGAAGGTTGTGCTTGTGCTGAATGTGACCTTTTTAAAAACTTTTTTTTTTTTAGGTCCTAATGCAAGAGTTGCATCATGACATGGCGGTCGCAGCAATCATAATTGAGGTTTCATTATTTATGTTTTTCTCAGCTTTGACAAATTTATTGCATTGGAACTGGAGTTTTTTTTTTACCTTGCAAAAGACTGGGCACACAAATTACAAAGACAATAGAGCAGGTTGGCCACTTTTTTAGTTTGTGTTCTTCCTTATGCTTTATAGCATTTGTTTATAGTTGCAATGCAGAATGCATTGACATTTATTGGACAAATTATATACTATGCCCCTTTTTATTTATTTTCTACATCTAACTTTTGAGATTAAATAAAGAATGATTTGTTCTCGTGATTCATATTCAGAATGTGTATTGCCATTGTCAAAGAGCTATGAAACTTCATTTGGAGAATCTTTTCATTCCTTCAGAGTTAAAATAAAATAAAAAAAAATACAGAATAAATATCGAAAATACCCAATACCCATGAACAACCCAATATAAACTTTAAAGGTGCAGACATGATACCATAAAAGTTCAATAGCAGCATAGTTAAATAAGTTAACATGATAACATTATTTTATTTGATGCAGCAAGCCACGTAAACTCCTCTTTCCACGATGTTTTTAATTGTGCGTGTAGTGTCATCAATTTAGTTAGCTTCTTTTGAATCTTTCTACTGGGCCTGAGGTTATGGCTTGATTCCTAACCACTTCTCCATGTTACTTGTGTTCTCTGTGGGTCTACTTTGGAAAATGATACGCAAATGCACAACCTTATAACGCTCAGGAAAGTACAGATGCACAAAGTTATTCAATGCAGGCTTCTGATTAGCTGCCGATTATGCAAATTGACAGACGAACTAAAATTCCGTAATTTCCAAACAGAACAAACATTTCAGAATCTGAATAAATCAAATGTTTGATTTGAAGAAAAAACATTTGTTTTTTTTCTTTTCTTTTTTCTTGAAAAGGTTGTCAGCAACCTAGGCGGAAACAGTTTGTAAGTTGTACGCCCGCTGAAAAGATGCATGCTCCGGGCAGACATTATTTCAGACACTGGTAAAGACCTACAATTACCCCATGTGTGGTCCCATCTCAAGGTTTATTCATTTACCTCATGTTGAGGTTTTGAGTTTTTCCTTACCCTCCTGTAGGTTTAATATCAGGGGATGGTGTCATAATAGCCTGTAGTTTGCAATAATCTGTGGTCTGTGCAGCCCTTTGAGACTCCTTGTGATAAAGGGCTAGACACATAAACATAACTTGACAATATATATGGATGGATGTAACTGTGGTATACACTATATATCTACTTATACAACTGTGGCATTTTTACCTGGTGGACAGAATATAAAATGGAAATGAACCGATGCAAAGGATGTTTTTTTTTAGTGAGTAAGCAAAGTTTTTGTGTATCATCAGCCTCTATACCACAAGCCCCTCAATGCTTTGCAGCTGAATTGATCACCAGATGAGCATGCAGAAATTGACTTAATACAGGTTGTAACGGAACAGATTAAGAGCCAAAATAAATTGTCATGGTCTCCAATTTGTCACAGTATTTAACCAAAGCAGCTTAGACTATCATCTTAAACTCAATTTAAAGCACAAAAAGTACTTGTCAGAGAATTTCTTTAGCTTTTCAGAAAGCGCCGCTACCCGTCGAGGCGTCCCAGCAGCCTCGGACGATCTAACATTTCTGCAGAGAGTGACAACGTTGGATAAAATATTCTCTCTCCGCACCGTTGCTGCCTGAACCTCAGACTCTGGCTGAGAGATGACATAAAGCAGACTACACAGTGTTATACCCCTCAGGCCAATTTCTTGTGCTCAAAATAAAAGCCACGTTTCCAATGCCTCCTTAAGAAAATGCTGACGGTGGAACCCAGTTATGAAAAAAAGATGAATCAACTTTTGTTATCAAGGATTATGTGTGCTACGTGAGATTTTTATTGTTTAAAACAATTTAATAAGGCTGTCAAGTAGGTTTCACTTAGATTACAACTTTTGGCACTGAAGCAACTTACATACAAAGTTTTCTTAACATGTTTTGACATTTCCAGTTTTTCAGCCCCACTTTTCCGCTCGCCTTACGATGAGCGTTTGTAAAAAAAGTCGATTCGTTGATTACAATGTCAAGGTTTTTTGAAACCAGGAAGGGGCCTTACAGAACGAAGCCCGTTATAACACTGAAAAATCAGTTAAGATATGATAACTATGCCAAACAGGGCAGCACGGCGGCGCAGTGGTTAGCGCGTTTGCGGCACAGTTCTAAGGTCTTGGGAACCTCCTGTGTGGGTTCAAATCCAGCTACCGGACTTAATGGGCGGAGTTTGTAAGATCTCCCCGTGCTTGCGTGGGTTTCCTCCGGACACTCCGGTTTCCTCCCACATTCCAAAGACATGCATTTCAGGTGGATTGGCCGGTCCAAATTGTCCCTAGGTGTGAATGAGCGAGTGAGTTGTCTGTCTCTGTGTGGCCTGCAATTGACTGGCAACCAGTTCAGGGTGTCCCCTGCCCACTGCCCGATGATTGCTGGGATGGGCTCCAGCAACCCCGCTGCTTATCCTACTGAGGATAAGCGGTGCAGCTAATGAGATGAGAACTATGCTAAACACCCTGTATGCCTTGTGACATCAAGATCTTGTGACACCAGGAAAAGGCCCAAAAAATGAAGTCTACAGTTGCAGGGCACACAGAGACAGACAATTCACTCCCTCATTCACAACTAGGGAAAATTTGAACTAGACAATTCACCTGTTTTTAGAAAGTGGGAGGGAACCGGAATGCCTAGAGGAGACCCACAGGGAGAACACGCAAACCCCACACGGGGTAACTGGACTTGAACCCTGGACCTCTGCACCGTGGGGGTGCGTGTTAACCACCCAGCCATGCGGCCTGAGAGTAGCCTAAAACTGTTATCAAAAATGTTTTTATGCTACCAACTTTATTTTTTAGACAATAATTTGTAAATATTAGCAGTGTTATACTTAACACATATACTGAAGGGATTATTTTTACAACGATAAAAAAGTAGTTTATACATAGAATGTGGCTGTATACTTATGATTGAAACCTTAGTTTGTAGGATTTAACAATAAAATGTATTTAATGGGCGTTTATAATATCTACAGGTATCTTAATTTTACGAAAGATTGCAATCTATGTTTTAGGAACATGTACGCTTGGCTATATTTCTATAATGCCATGTGTAGTTTACCAGAAGAGTATTAGATGAAAAACAGTTCTCTTCTGAAAAAGACTGAGAACAAAGTAAGAACACAAGATTACTCGGTTTATTTTTTTTTATTTTGTCCTCAAAATACGGTTTTAACAATTAAATTCATAAATGATCATACCTGTACTTTTATGATCCAAACATTTCCTGTGTGTGTTTATATTTTAACAGAGAACAAGGTGTTTGAGGTGTAATAATTATAAGAAAAGGGAATCCAAAGTAAGTCTCATCCTATTTATAACTTCAATTTATAAAAAAAAAACATATTTTCTGAGCCGTTCCAAACATGTGGAGTGCGTCCTTAAGGGGTTCGGAAAATATTTGGAATATTTGCAAACTACCAATACATAACTACAATCAGGCATTGGTGTTTTCAATCATCTGATTAAATATTAATAATCCAGTTAAGATGATACATAAAAGTGATCTCAATTGTCAATATTCAAAGGTGTTTACCAATGGAGAATGAAAGAAAATAAGACAAATTGAGCTGTTTCACAGGGGGGTCGAGTGACTCTTCTTAGGTGAGCAAAAAGGGCATGAGAGAGAGCAAGGTTTGAAGGAAAACAATAATTTCAAATGCAATGGACACTATCCCAAAAGGTTTAGGTGTATCTGGGACACATAACTAGTTTTAAAGAAATCTTAATATGGCTAATGACAGAATATAACCGTGTCGAGGTTTGTGCTTTAACAAGAAATGCAATTGCTCCTGTTCAGGCTGTGGATCCAATACTGGTTGAAAAATACCTTCAGAGGCGCTGAAAGTTTGTAAAAGGGCAGTTTTTGACAAGGTCAACTAAATCTATAAAATTTACTTTAAGTGAAAGATTCTGGGTGGTATTAAATCTGAGGAGCACTTCGTCCTCAAGGAAACTTTGTGAAAAAGAAAATGACAGTCCACTGGCACTCATGTTTTGAGACCGTGACCTTTGAATGATGATGTTGACTGGGATTTGTTCTTTTTGTATCATGTTTGTGGGGATTGCTTGTGTTGTGAAAGCACTAAAGTGGGCACCAGACTGATATAATATGAGTTCATTTGGTGAAGTTTGGATGGTTTTGAGAAGTTACAAGTGAAGTTATAAACAGGAGAATGCTAAAAAGCATTGTTTTCATTTTGCTTGTAATGTTTTAATCTGTGCTAAATTTGGTTGAGATGGAAACTTGGTTAAAAATATTAAGGTTTTTGTCAAACTATAAAACAAAGGTTTAATGTTCATTTAAATCATTGTATGTAATTCTTGCTAAATATTTTTTTAAGTTAAGAAAAAATAAAAGTTTCCAAAAATATGTTAATGCTATTAGGACAATGACCTCCCACCCCACATACAAAAGGTAAGATTTTTTTAAAATATTGCCTCCCCCTGATCTTAAAGCGTGATGTGTCAATCATTATATATCTGTAAAGGAATGTCGTTTCATAGTTTGCTAATAAAACATTGATGCTTGTCATTGCGGGTTACATCCACGTAGCATTGTCCGAGAATCTAAAACAAATTATATCTACCCCACCAAACACAAAGTAAAAAGAGTTTGTAGGTAAAAACGATCCATCCATCCATCCATCCATCATCTTCCTCTTATGCCGACCAGACTCTGGCACAGGGTATCCAGGGACCGCACAGCCCTGTTAAGATTGTGCGGTACCCCATACGCCCAGACCACTCCCCACAGGAATCCCCAAGGGACACGGTCGAATGCCTTCACCAAGTCCACGAAACCGGATAGGCAAACTCCCATTCACCCTCGACGACCCTGCACAGTGTTCCAAGGCCCGGACAAAAACCACACTGGTCCTCTTGGAACTGAGATTCAACCTCCATTAATATACAATATTTAAAAACGATATATATATTTATATATATTTATATATATATAATACTAAATATATCACATTATCTTGTTAAATAAGAGGATCCAAGTTTTCAAACCATAGTTTAATAACTCGGAATATAGTAAATTCACACAAAGTGAAAAAGTATAAGAAATGCAGGTAAAACTGGCATTCTAAAGTATCTCATTCCTGTGTTTAAATAAGAGTTTCAAGATATACAATCAGTCTGACTTACCTTTTCTAACATTGTCTTCATTGTCTGTGCAATGACACGGATTGTTTATTTAAAAAGAATGAAAGAAAACCCATGCTCCCTCCGGGTTGGGGATAATATCTTGCCCCAAGTGGAGGAGTTCAAATATCTTGGGGTCTTGTTCACAAGTGAGGGTAGGATGGAACGGGAGATGGACAGACGGGTCGGTGCAGCGTCTGCCGTCATTCGGACCCTGTACCGGTCCGTCGTGGTGAAGAGGGAGCTGAGCCGAAAGGCAAAGCTCTCGATATACCAGTCGATCTATATTCCTACCCTCACATATGGTCATGAACTTTGGGTTATGACCAAAACATCACGACCGTGGATACGAGTGGCCGAAATGAGTTTCCTCCGCAGGGTGTCTGGGTTCTCCCTTGGAGATAAGGTGAGAAGCTCAGTCATCTGTAGGGACTCTGTTTAGAGCAACTATTCCTCTGCATTGGGAGGAGCCAGTTGAGGTGGCTCGGACATCTGATAAGGATGCCTCCCGGACGCCTCCCTCGGGAGTTGTTCTGGGCATGTCCCACCGGCAGGAGGCCCTGGGAGCGACCCAGGACACGGTGGAGAGTCTATGTCTCTCGGCTGGCTTGGAAACGCCTCGAGATCCCGTCTGATGAGCTGGAGGAGGTGGCTGGGGATAGGGACGTCTGGGCTTCCCTTTTAAGGCTGCTGCCACCGCGACCCGACACAGGATAAGCGGAAGTTAATGGATGGATGGATGGATGAAAGAAAACCTGTGTACATGTAAGTAAAATAAGTTTCTGAGATAGGGGCTGTGCCTCGATACCAAACTCCCTCCTGAACTCCAAACGAACAATTTTTAGATTATTTAAATAGGTCAGTGAGTACGTTGTCAACAACATGGGTTTTCCAGCCACATTACGTTTATTGTTTGACCATTGCTTTGATTATTGCATTGTTCATTTAGTTATTGAAGATGTGCATCATGTTTATCTACATATTTTAGTGAAGTGACTGTATCCTTTCTTATCAGTACTCTTCCAGCAATAGTCTTCCACCTTTATATTTTTTATACAACCTTTGACATCTCAGGAGTGTGCGGTACTAGATCTTGTAGAGGGAGTTCTCTTCTTATGCCTTGCAATTCGAGATCCCAGATGTGCCTGTTAGAGTTTTATGTTTTATTTTGCAAATCCACACCTTTTCCTATTCAAACTGTAGTTTAACAAATGTCAAAGCCTTTTGAGGGAGGTTCTTTCATGGCCAATATCTTGGTTGGAGGGCGCTTCCCATTTCCTGGTCCGGAGTGCAGTCTGATTTTAACTTAATTTTGCAACTTTGTAATACATGTCCTCAACTGCATTGCTTCTCTTCAGCTCTATTTTTCAAAGTCCGAACACTCGGTCTGGTCCCGGAATAGAACATGTGACGAGCCATCGGAAATGTCCTTTCGCCTTCACATATTGAAAATATTAGAAGCTAGCATGAATTCGCACTAGTGTGTGTGAAATGTCAATAATTGTAGTCTACTCTCTCAGTTAGACAGAAGGAAAGATTCACACAGCCAACAATTATAATTTAGACCAGTAAAAATAATTAAAAAACCTCAGTCATTGAACGCAGTAAAAATGCAGAAAAAAATGTATTCAGGCACGTACATTTGTAAACTACTGTACAAGGTCGCTTAAAACGCTACTCCAACATTTTCGTCATAGAAATGATTCACATTGACAATTGTAATTTTTATAGCTAGACCTACCTTTCGAAAAACGTACAAATTACAATGTTTAGTTTGTCAGATTGTGATCAAATTGGTGCCAGGTACGGCTTCACGCATTTCTCCTAGCTGTTTTCCAGCTAAGATGTCCATGCAACACTCATCTGCAGGCATTATATTCAGGCAAAGGGGGAAGGGGGGTGCTGGAGCCCATCCCAGCTATCTCCGGGCAGTGGGCAGGGGAGATCATAGACTGGTTGCCAGCCTGTCGCAGGGCACACAATGACACACCTAGGGACATTTTGGACCAGCCCATTAACCTGCCGTGCGTGTTTTTGGAACGTGGAAGAAAACCGGAGTGCCCAGAGGAAACCCACGCAAGCAAGGAGGAGAAAATGCAAATTCCGCACGGAGAGGCTGATGTAGCTGGAACTAAACCCTGGATGTCTGCATAGTGGGGCTGCTCTCATTCAACACCAGACTATGTTTTCTATTCGAAAACAAAATCAACAAAATCCTTTTAATACACTGTTGTGTTTTAGTTTGCATACTTTCAAACTGTCAGATGTCCACATACTTGACCAAAATGTAGGATTTGTAAAAATCAAAATAATAAAGTAGCTGTACTAGTGCCTGGGATGTTACACTCATCCACCCATGTTTTTTTTCTGTTTGTCAGTGTAGCATGGAAATGGTGAAAGTAAGAATAGGGCCTGCCTCAGGCAGAGTTTAAACAAAAAAATAAAACCTAAAGAAGAAAAATGTATTTGAGAAGGTCTGAGAAATGTACGTACCAGGAAATATTATTGTAGGATCTGTCATCATGCAATCTGAGCCTTGAACTATGTGCCACGGTTGCCCATTGCCCTCAATTGGCCGCACTCGTTTGGGGCTAGCTGCGGCTTGTAGCCTGATTGGCTTCCCTCCTATTTAAGCTAATTTCTCTTATTCACCCTTTGTCGGTCAGTCAACAAACCTCTGCACCTGCAAGACGTGTGTTTTGACTCTGTCCGGTATCCTGCTTGTATATCCTGTCTGGTAATGATCCCGTCTGTTTCGTCCTGTCTGATATCGGACTTTAGTCTCCAGTATTGGGTATTGTTCCCGTCTATCTCCTCTGTTTGATATTGGACTCCAGTCTCCAGTGTCTGGTATCCATCCCGTCTGTCTCGTCCTGTCTGATACCTTGCTACAACATCCGGTATCCAGTATCGTTCCCTTCTGTTCCATCCTGTCCGATATCATGCGCCATTCTCCAGTTTCCGGTATTGATCCCATGTGTCTCGTCCTGTCTGATATTAGACTCCAGTCCCCAGTGTCTGGTATCGATCCCGTCTGTCTCGTCCTGTCTGATACCTTGCTACAATGTCCGGTATCGATCACGCCGTCTCATACTGTTCGATATCTTGCGCCAGTCTCCAGTTTCCAGTATTGATCCTGTCTGATATTGGACTTCAGGCTCCACTATCGGGTATTGTTCCCGTCTATCTCGTCCTGTTTGATATCTGACTCCAGTCTCCTCTATCTGGTATCGATCCTGTCCGTCCCGTTCTGTCCGGTATCTGCTTATGTATCTGGTATCGATCATGTCTGTCCCGTCCTGTCCGGTATCTGCTCGTGTATCTCGTCGGCCTCTGGCTTCCTGTTTTTCCAAGCCGGACTTTTGCCTCACTTCTTCCGCCCAGCGATCGCCGAATCACTGGCGTTTGTGTTAAGGTGCATGACCGCCCCATTTCCGTAAAATAAATCCTGTGTGAAAACGTTACGCATCTGGGTCCTGGTCCTGTTCTGGTCCTGACCCTATGATTACTTTTGATGTTTTAATCGAGCGTTTGTGAGAACGTTGTATTCAAGGCCAAATGAGCAATATTATGAGACCTACTTAATTCCAAATGGCTGTGATGACCGGAAGTAAGCAGGATTATGTGGGCAATTTAAATCCTATTGGGGAAGGACAATCAAGAGTGGGTGGGACTATTTATAGAAGCGTGTGGGAATTTTTTGCTTAGCTGCTTTCCTATTGGCTGTTACAACCGGAAGTGGGTGTGACTTCGTGAACTACTTGAATCGGAATGGCTGAGATGTCATTTGACGAGTCGTCTGATGAAAGCGGCCCTATATCACTTTCTCTCACAATCCATTATCCCCAGTCGAGTATTCGCGAGAGTGGGGGGCCTAATGACCAAATTTGTGTCGTGCAGATTTTTTTTTTCTTCAGTTTTGCAAAAAACGAGGGATTACAGTCTTTTTAAAATACGAACAGGGTTCATAAACTTCATACAAATGTATTTTATTGTAGGGACACAAACTTAAAAATATGAAAAATCTGAAACAGGACTTGATTTAAAAGAACAAGGGCTGTCATGGTTGCCACGGCGCCCAATTGGCCCCGCCCACTGACACCAGCTGAAACGCATTGACAGATTGCTGCCGGACTACTTAAACGCGGTCTCGCGAGTTGCCTGGGGTCAGAGCGTCTGCGAAACTCCTGCTAGACTCTGCGTGATATGCCAAGTCCTGTGAATTTGCCTGTGTTTGATCCTGTCTTATTTTTGGCCCGATCTGTTTGATTTTGACCACTCGTTAGTTCTGATTTCGATCTTCTTTCGCGGCCATCGATCCTCGAAACGAGTGAGTGCGCATTCCTCTTCTTCCCAATAAATTGTGAGTAACGATACGCGATTGGGTTCTCATTCCTGTTTCCTGTGCTGGCTCGTGACATAGGCTTTGTTTTGAAAAAGGAGTCTACGTGGTTCGATGTGAACTGATAGGAACTCAATAGCGAACTCTTACCTCGAGTGAACTTTTCGAGGTTTAGGACTGCGTAATCGACAAGCATCTATTCTCCAACTAGCAGATAAAATCGCAGGAGAAATTGCCCACTTCTTTTGACGTTTGATCTCAACTTCAAACCCAGGTGGTAAATTGTTTACCTTTTGAAAACTTGCGTTATTATATAGACTCGCACGGTGAAAAACGAGCGCAATCGCGCTTATTTGTGAGGTCGAGATCAAGAAAAGCAAGAAAAACACAGTCGCGCTTCGGAAAAGATAACGAGAGCACTCAGCGAGGAGCTTCAAAAATCAGAGTGAATCAGTCTAGGGTGTAGTTTGTAATCTTCCACTTCAGGATATCTATTAAATGTTTTTTTTTTCGTAGAGTGGGGCGGGAAATACATTCCCACACAAATAGAGTACTACCAAACTGCTTACCTTAAGTAGACAAACATACTGAGGACATAGACAGTAACTAGAAGTCAAGTTCAATGACTGAAACAAAAACATGCTCGTGATTAGAAAAAAAAACAAGTTTTATAATGCATAGAAGAAAAGTAATGTCATGTTTACTGATGCGGGGCACCTGAGTCTGCCCCGTTAGCGCCAACAGTCACGGAACCTGATTGGCTGTTGCACTCTTTTAAAACACCTGCCTTCCTGAAAACACTTGTCAGATCGTATGCGAACCTATGCTCCCTGCCAGGCAAGCTTTTGTGACTCTCCGACTCTATCCTGCCCTGTTTTCTGTCTGATTCCCGTTGCCGACCTCGTTTGTTTTTGCTCCTCCGCCCTGGCCATCGACCTGTTTTTTCTCTCTGTCAACGACTACCTTTGCTCGACACGGGAGTGCCACTTCCGCCTTCCAGCTATCTGCTACCCGTGACCGACGATCATTGGATCGTGGATGCAAGTCCTTCTCTCTTTTTAAATAAAACTGAGTAAAACGAACGCAATTGGGTCCCGTCTCCGTTCCTGGTCTGTGTCAAATAATGCTTAATTGTCATGGTTTTTGCTCAGGTATGGACAAATTTACGTCCTGAAGATCCACTTATAGACCATTAGGCTTTTTAACGCGCTCTGTCAAATTAGAATAGTTAAACTGTTCTAAAGTACTACCAATCTCTAATGGATGTCACGAAACGGACCGGGAAGCAGGAAGTCGGAGCTCATTTGCGTAGCCGATCTTTCACTTTAATTGAGAAATTAAAGTTGTCCAACACACAAACGAACCAAAAATAAAACAAAACAGGTTCAAAGGCAATTAAAATTACAAACTAGGCATTATTTAAAGATCAAACAGGAATGAACAGGTCTTCAACAAGGTAAAGCAATGGTCTGGCAACGGCCAGTCCCAAAAGGAGCGTTTAAGTACTCCACAAGCAATCAGTTCAATGCGTCTCAGCCGGTGTCAAGGGGCGGGGTGCCATGACAACCGTGATGGACATTACAATGGATCTATCTATCTACACTTAAACCACGTTTAACTTTGCTGTAATTAGCAGCACCGATGTACGTAATTTGAAGTAAGTGGTAAACGAGTGCTAACTATTTAGTGACACGGCAGCTTGGTCCCTTTTGGGGACTTTTAGTTGTGAATTGTGGTGGACTCAGACACAGGAAGCAGGAAAAGGCAAGGTCTTCAAAAACAGATGTCATTTAATAACAAAACCATCAACATAGTAACAGATCCCGAACTTGGGTGCTGTCCAAACTGTCTATACAAAGGGTCAGTCTAATAAGGGACAGGTGTGGGGTGCTAGGACACACTTGTCCCATTTACTGATTAGGCGCCCTCTGGTGGACAGGGGCATGCCAGACTCTAACATATTTAACAAACTGGTAGTTCAGTGGTGCTTATTTCTTGATAAAATAAGTCATGTGTCCCCGGTGTCTCCTTGTGCTCACCAGATGTCACAAGCCAGAAATGGAGACAGGACTCATTAGCGTTCGTTTACTCAGTTTTATTGATAAAGAGGGACTGTAGGGCTTGCTTCCACGATCCGATGATCGACAGAGAGGATAATGGTAGACTGCAGAATACTGGTCACTAGCCGGGACGTGGGAGCAATGGCGGTATCGAGTTCAGAAAAGTGGTCGGCAACTGGTATCAGGCAGGAAACGGCAAAACAGATCGGTGGTCGGAATGGCAGATCAGGGCAGAAACGGGTCCAGAAACAGGTCGGCAACAGGTATCAGGCAGGAGAAACAGGGCAGGAAAATGTCGGACAGAATGGGCTTGCCTAGCTGGGAGCAAAGGTTTTGCAACGATCTAAAGCCGGTAACAGGGAGCCAGGGGGTTTAAAAAGTGGCAGGGAGCCAATCAGCAACCAGGGCTGTTGGCGCCAACAGGGCGGCCGCAGGTGCCCCGGATCAGTAATCATGACACCAGTGATGGATCAATATGATTTTCTAGGAAATCTTTTTTGTAAATGTTATGGGAAATCATTGACATTCTCAGTGCCGTTAAATAGAAAATCACACTCCGTAAAATTTGTGTAAATTACATTTTTTTCAACTGACTGAGACTATTTTAACTATTTTATTAATTACAATCTAGTTGCATGATAATTACATATTGATTACATGATAAATTACTTTAAAAATGCATATCATGCTAATAGCTCTTAGTGCTAATCAGGAATAAAAATAAGCACCCCTTAGCTTCAGAACACTTTCAAGAAACCTGATGTGCACTATGTGCCTAAAGGCTTACGTTCTAAAACAACACATGTTACTTAGTTAAATGAAATAATCCTAAAACTACTCGTCGGGGTGAATATTAGGGCTATATAATGGCTGTAGACCTATTGTACGTGATGTATATCAGCTTTTGTTATAAATTGATATTTTCAATGCAAACTACAAGTCAGACCTTTGGGCGAAAGAATAAGGTTCAATCTGATGTCAAGAAACCATGAGACCAAGATCTGAAATTTTGAGAATTGGCTGATAACACAAAAATGTGCATATGGTGGCAATCAGAGAACTGAAGTTGTGGTTTCCTGTTGACCTGTACAACGCCTCAAAAAACGGTATAAAAATCTTGCTTCAAAGTGTCATAGAGAGACTTTTGCCAAGATCGTACGATTTAAAGACTATTGCGGTGGTCTCCAGAATATATTCTGCCAGGAGCGGTTCATCTCTAGCATCTCAATTTACCAACATTCTCTTACCTGAAATTTAACAAAAACATCAAAAATATTTTTTTTCTTTTGTATAATCTTACTACCGTAAATTCCGGACTATAGAGCGCACCCACCACATCTCGGGAGAAAAAACGATTTTGTACATACACAAGCCGCACCTGTATATTAGCCGCATACGCCCACATTGAAGTAACGCAATACAAACACAATATTAACCCATACCCAATACAGTCGAAAAATCACAGCCGGCAAAATGAAGGAAAATGATACCGGTACTTAATATTCAATGCAGACCTCCAAAGTCCGGGTGCCCGTTGAAAGTAATCCAAGGAAAAAAGTGTATATTTCCGAAGGTAAGGGTGGGAAAAATATATATCCACTATTGTCGGCCGCATCCACAAACACGTCTCACCTTTACTCCACTTCCCGTCAGCCCACGTTTGCCCCGCCCCTTCTTTCTCATTTGCTCGTACAAAACATATCAGAATAAGTTTCTAAAATAAATACATTACAAAAATATACAGTTGCAAATACATATCATACATGCTTACACATATTTACAAAGAAAGACGGTACACCGAGAGAGTTTTCAAAGTTTAATGATAATATTATAACTTTCATCCCAAACCGTGCCTGTGAAGGGTAGCAAAACGCTACTAACATTACGCTCGCAACACAGTATACAGCTCTGTTAAAAAAACATACCGTACTTGTAGTAAGCACGGAAGTCGTCTTCCTTCAGTATGGGAAAGATACTTTGTCACATAGACGGCGTGCCACGCTCCCTTATTCAAAAACAAAATTAGACTTTACATGCGGTAGCTCTGTTTCCATCTCTATTGGACTGCACGATTGAGTTTAACTTGAAAGTTGCGTCGTGTGCCTTTCATTTTGCAATTTGCATGGTGAATATATGTCTACGCAAATTTTATTTTTGCACAAGCTAAGAAGTTGCAGTCTAAATCTCACCTTTTTTACTCGATTGCCGCTGGCGGCCGTTAGAAAGATTACATAAATTGGCCGCATCACTGAATAAGCCGCAGGGTTGGAAGTTTGGGAAAAAAGTAACGGCTTATAGTCCGGAATTTACGATACTTACTACTGATTAATTCAAATTTGTCATTGTCTTACAGGTTTTCCGAGCGGCGAACACTTCCTGAAATCAACCGGAAGGAGAAAATATGAAGACATCACTGTTTCCCTTCATTTTTGTGACCTGCACGGTTCACATCAACTTCTGCCAGAACATTTGCCACAAACAGGTTCCACTTGAGTGGCACCAAGACCAGATCATGGTCCAAATCAACTTGACTCTCTTCGAGAACCTCTGTGCTACTGTTGAAGACTGTTGGGGTTCTGACGGTGGAGATGATCCAGTTTTGCACCTCAATTACCCACAGATTTGCCCGCTTCAGTTGCAGCACGGTGATAAATTGTCGTTCGTCCCGAACGAAGGGCTAGCATCGTATGGCGTGCGACTTCTCAATGTGTCCAAGAAGAACTTTGAGAACTGCTCTACAAACATGCTAATAGGTAACCAGTTGGTGTTCCCAGACCACATCACTGGCGTCGAAGAAGTGGACCTGAAGTGGCTCAAACCAGGCCACAATTTTTTCATTGCCCTCCACGTTGAAGATGCTCTATTGTGCAAGTACGGTTTGCGGCTCGACGTTCTGGTCAATCGACAGTTTTGCCAAGCGTCGCCTCAACTCCCGTTTTGCTCCGGGAAAGGGGTTTGCCAAACAGACAACTGGGAAGGGAAGTACTTGTGCAGATGTCACCGAGGATATTCTGGAAGGTTCTGTGAAAAATACGATGCTTGTTTGGAGAGACCATGCAAAAACAAAGGAGTGTGTTTGAGCAACGGCCCTGAAGAACCGAGCCGCCAATTGTTTAAATGCCTTTGTCCTCCGCATTTCACAGGTAAAATCACATATTTTCTCTCCTGTTTTGTGAACCAGTGGAAGTTAATTATTTGATATAAATAATTTGATAAAGGTACACAGAAAAGAGAAAAAGACAAGACCACTTTTCGCTGTTGAAGGATTTTATTCATTTTACCATAAAGGATTTTATACAAGTTACATTTATTGAATGCAATGAAGATTTTCACAGAGAAGGCTTAAGTTCAATGACAGGTCACGCCGTTCCGAATGCGAATGTTTTGTTTAGTTCTGTTGGTAATAGGACTCTGACGGAGAAGGCCAGACGCAGAATGTTAGGCACTGATTTGAAAAACGCTCGGGGTCCAGACATCGAGGCGAGGTGGTGGAGCCGTGGAGCCCACAAGGGGGGTTTCCCGGACGCTCCCATTGGAGGAGCCAGGGCGCTGGCTTGCGGAAAAAGGCGTGGGCCGGGAGAACTTCAGAAGATCGAGAGGGAGAATCGAGAAGAGGCTCGACGAAGACTCGAGAAACACTAATTAGGCTAATTCAGCTAATTCGATGGAGTCCACTTAGTTCATTTGTTTAAGAAATTCAATATGCCCCCGTGTGGAAATGCCTGTCCCTTGTCCATATCTTCCCAAAAAGAAACGAGCACGCATTGTTAGGTGAATGAAGGTTTGTGTTTGGTTAATGGAGTCAGATAACAAATTCGAACAATTTGGTAAACGGTACATTTTAATATATTTTATTCCTGACACTGTGGACAAAAACGCTAGCTCTCAGCCCTGAAGATGAGAATGCTAGGTTTTGAGGAAGCAGAATTTAGCTTCTGGCATATAAGACGATTCCAGGATATATCCTATAAGATTCTTGCTAGCTTTCGGCATATAAGATTATGCTGTTCTCTAGCAATGAAGCGTGAAGTAGCTTCTTGTATGCAAGACAATGCTAGCTTCCGGCATCCAGGGCTATGCTGGCATCTGTCATACAGGACCCTGCTGACATTTGTCATAGAGGACCATGCTACTTTTGGCCATACACGACTTTACTAGAAGATAACTTTGAATTTGATACTAGCCTATTGCATTTGTGATAGCATATGATACCAGCTTCCTGCATAGAAGTTGCTAGCTTCTGCTTTTAGATACATTGTTAGTTAGGGGCATTGACGACAATGCTAGCTACTGACATAGATGACCTTGTTGGTATCTGTCATAGAAGGCAAAGTCTGTTATGGGAACAAGAGACAAGGCATGTTATGGGAAAAGAAGGCTATACTAGTTTTCTACATAAAATACTAGCTTCCTGAATATGTAAAAGACCATGCTTCCATCTGTAATAAAGGGGATAGAAGATTCTTGCAACGAAGATACTGGTTCTTGTCGTTGTTCCTGACATTGAAGACGATTTTCAGTCCTAGAAGACCTTGCTAATTTAGGGCATCAGGGACTATGGTAGTTTTCCGCAAAAAAAACGATGCTATCTACTAGCGTGGAAGATGACGCTAGCTACTGTCATATAGTGGAACCTAGCTTCTAACGTAGAAGAATATGCTAGTTTTTGCCATGTAAGAAAGTGCTTAAAATGGACAAAATCCATTTGACTTGCCCCAAATTGAAATGCGACTGTAAATTGCAACCTCGTTGTCTTCCCACATTTCAGTTTTTTAATGAACCGCCGTTTTGTTTTGTTTTCTTTTGTGATCTCAAGCAAGCAAATTTGTGGCACAACAACGGACAATGGATGAGCCAGCGAACAGCTTTCAGCTCGTGAGGATTATCTCACCCAATTGGATCAAAAGAAACTGGCTGTAAACAAAAACCAAGGCCGAGCTCTGTCGTGTTGGCAATTTTTAGTGTTCCTTCGGATTACCTAATGTAGTCAGTTTGCAGTTGAGAAGGCTTTTAAGTGATAAAATGGATATTAAAAACAATAAAAGAACAACTGTTGTAATATCAACAGCTTAAATATTTACAAGATGAAAGCTGTGTTATTAGAATTATAAAATATAAAAATGCTCACTTTTTACTAATGAATGTTCAATGAACGATGAAATAAAAAATAGCAGAGAAGCTGGGGAAGAAAGAAAACTGATTGATTATATTTTTGTATCTGGCAATAAAGACTCATATATGAAACCTTGACAAGAAAAAACAAAATAGAGCTGCCAGACATGACACAAATTTACTCTCCATGCCTGTGCTCTCAGCAATAGTCACCTGGGGATAATGGATCGCGGCCAAAACAGAGCAGTTCATCTAAGGTGGATCACAATGGCATGCTTCAGCTGCTTGAACAGTAAAAAAATGTGCTCTGCCCGCCTCTTTTCTTAGAAGTGGTCAACCAGGGATAACGGATCACAGACTTAAAAAGTGCAGTCATTTTTAGACAAGCCACAATCGTACG
This sequence comes from Urocampus carinirostris, assembly GCF_059441175.1. Classification (NCBI taxonomy): domain Eukaryota; kingdom Metazoa; phylum Chordata; class Actinopteri; order Syngnathiformes; family Syngnathidae; genus Urocampus; species Urocampus carinirostris. Next base: position 25,512,987 of record NC_142361.1, read on the forward strand.
ATTCAGCAAGGCAGACAGAAAAAAAGTGCTCTGTCGGTCCCTACTCTGAGCAATAGTTGACTTGGGCTAATGTATTGTGGCCACAAGTGTGCATTTCATTTTTGAAAGGGCCTTCTGCTGGTCACAGCTCGTAGCAATATGGGAATAATGGATCACAGCCGCACAAGTGCAGTTCAGTTTAGGCGGAAGTACACTAACGGCAAAAAAGAGCTGCCAGGCCTTACAAAAGTGTGCTTTGCGGGTCCCCGCTCACAGTGATATGTGAGTGGTGATCTTGGATTATGGCCACAAGAGTGCAGTTCATTTTTTAGTAGTCAGAATGGCAAAAAGTGAGTTGCGAGGCCTGCCAAAAAGCACTCTGGTTTAAAATGTTGAAGCTCCGAACTGATATCCGTAATAATATAAGTACTGTTCCACTTTGTTGTTGTCCGGAAGAGTTAAGAAGACGCACAAACAAGCTCGGAGAGAGAAGTAATCTGAGTTTTGACAAAACAGATAATAAAGTGCCTAAAAGTAAATCAGTAGTTTATTTTAATCATTCAAAGGGACACTGGGGACAACAGTGACATCAAAAGAACATTTTTAAATCAATAGTACATATTTGTGAATGTATGTGTTTAGGTCAAGTCACATGTATTTGTGTAGTACTTAATCACAAATGTCTCAATGGACTGAACAGGCCACAATGACATCATCCCCTGATGTAAAACCAACATGCGGGCAAGGAAAAACTCAAAAACCTCAACACGAGGAAAAACGTATTAGTCGGTTTTCACCAGTTTTATTTCATGGGGCAAAATTAGACAAAAATAACGGACCGTGAGGGGTTTTTCCTCACCCTTGAGTTTGCCACAATAAGTATGGACATATGAATCTCTTTTAAATAGATTTTGCTCATCAGATAACTGTAACCTTAAGAATCCCTAACATAGTTTTAGTAATTCAACTGCAACACAGAAATGGCAGGCTTTCCAGATCTAGTACACGTGCTTCAAGAATTATCGGGTCAGAAGTAACATGGAACTTTTGGACCTCTGAGTCTCAGGTTCAAGACCTACCGCAGTTGCAAGATGAACTGCTGTGATGCCTTTGAGCAAGACCGGATAGCTTCAAATTCTTGGGGTCATGACACATTCTCTGTCTCTTTGTTGTCTCTCTGGAAAATAGAATACAAATACCCGCAAGGATCAATAAAACAAAGTTACTGGAAGATTAGTTTGAGAATCATTTCATAACTTCTCAAGTTTTTTTTAATAGTGTGTACTAGATAATACTTCAGAAAATAAACAAAATGAATAAATTTCATTTATCATTCATCATATATCATAAGCAGAGTACACAGAACTTTGCTTCAGCTACTACTAACACTTTAGCAATTAATTATAAATAACTTTGCATCTAATGCCAGTTTCAGTCAACTCTACCGCTAATGGTAGCATATTGCACTGGGCCACTAGCCTCTAATCCTTTGGATTAATGGTTATTGTTAAAGGGACTTTGTATTTAGCGTCTCCTAGTGGTTAAAAAACTACTAGTAATGTTATTAAATGTCATCTATCTGGAGGCTTGCTTCGGCTCTGGCCACTAGGATCAGTTTAGCAAATAATGCTAAACAATTTTGCAGCTTTCACTCAACCGCTAACGCGAGCATTCCGGACACAGCCACTAGCTGCTAATCCTTTGCATTAATAGTATTTGTTAAAGGGACTATGTGTATTATTTAGCACCTCCAAGTGGTAAAGAAAACTACGAACCATATTAGCAAATATCATGTTTTCATGGGATTACTTCATTTCAGCCATTAGTATAACATTAGCAGTTCATGCTAAATAATTTTACACCTTATCCCAGTTTCACTCAACCACTGATGCTAGCATTCTGGACACAGCCAATAATCCAATGCATTAATGGTAATTGTAAAGGAAAAGTGTGTATTATTTAGTGCCTCATAGTGGAAAAAAATATTAGCCATATTAGCAAATAGCATCTCTTTGAGGATACTTTCGCTTCAGCCACATGAAATACTTTAGCAGTTAATGCTAACATATGTTGCAGCTTATCCCAGTTTCACTCAACCTCTAATGCTAACATTCTGAAACTGCCTCTTTTGCATAAAGACTTAATGTTAAAGGGCCATTGTGTACTATTTAGTCCCTCCCAGTGGTTAAAAAAAAATCCATATTAGCAAATATCATCTTTTTATTAGAAAGTGTCACTTTAGCCACTCAAATAATTTAAGCTGTTAATGCTACATAATTTTGCAGCTAATCCCAGTTTCACTCAAACACCAATGCTAGCATTCTGGACACAGCCATTAATCCTTTATATTAATGGTTATTGGTAAAGGAACAGTGTGTATTATTTATCGCCTAGTTATGGTAAGAAAAACTGCTAGCCATATTAGGAAATGTCACCTATTTTCGGGCTAGCCGTAAGGATCATGTTAGCACTTTGGTCACTTAGCGTCTCTGTTGTTTTTCTTTTTTGTTGTGCTATTTTAACACTCGTTCTTGGTTCCACGACACAGTGTCCCTTTAACATATTTTGATAACATCTGTTCTTGGTCTTAGGAAAAACTTGCTCGGAAATCATCGGAAAAGAAAACTGTGCAAGGTTGTGTACAAACGGTACATGCGTTCAAGTAGCGCCGGCCTCATTCGTTTGCATCTGCGGCGCCGGTTTCTCAGGTAAGGTTTGTTTTTAGCTACTATCAGATATTTTTTTCTCAACCTTTAAACTTGATTCTACTTTATATTTATATTTTTCGTCATGACGACAGCCGTTTTAAATCAAACACTTGAGACGCCGACGTTACGAGCCCTCATATACGGTTGTAAAAAGCCACGGATAGCTGCTAGCTAACGGAGCGCGCCGTAGTTTATAAAACACATCTTTACGACAGGTAATTAAGATGTCATTTGTATCGCATTGTTCCTGTTGACGGCGTTAAATCTCGAGTTCGATACTGCTGTGAATTTTCGAATGTTATTAGCTAGCCAGTGTATAAATTATATCGTGTGGGAACTCCTCCGTGGTTATTAATACAGGGTCTGACATCAATCAACTGATTCGAACAAGCAAAATCAACTGGAAAGAAATGGAAGTGCGACTAACGCTAACACAGGAATTCGGTTTTACAAGAGTTTTTGGTGCAATATTGTTTATTTGAAAAAGACTGAATAACAAAACCGAGAATCAAATAAAAACAATCGTATAAAAGAAACAAGAGGAAAAAGAACTATAAAGAGATGCTGAAAACTTCAATACGTTTGCCTACGAAGTCCAGGCTAGTTTTATGCGACTTGCGCGAAAGCAGTTTGCTAGCAATAGCACTGGTTAGCTACTCGAGGCCCAAAATAGTTCACGTTGCCTTGAGAGGGGCACTATAAATTTGTCATACTCTCAACTATAAAAGACAAAACTATGCTAATGGTAAGCTAATCTGAGAGCGACTTGGCTAGCTTTAGAGAACTAGCCGTTCTAAATGCTAAGACATAGCTAAAGAAAACAAGCCATGCTAAATGTTGGGACTATGCGCCGCGACAACATACATGATGATGTATATACGTAACAATACACAACAAAATTATTGCTGAAATAGATAAATGACAAAATTAATGAATACAGTATTTGAATAAATTGCATTTACGTCATAATTTCAGGTATTACGTGTAGTTGATGTGGTACTATGGGGAAAATTCTGTCAAGAGAGGTCGACATTTTATTGCACACCATAAAGTGAAAATGTCGAAAGGCAGGGTTGCCATATCCCAGGTTCAGGATTTGTAAATGTAAAATTGTCTAAAAATGATAATCTAATTAATGCATTCACTCAACCCAGCCCAGCATATTCTGATGTATATATATATATATATATATATATATATATATATATATATATATATATATATATATATATATATATATATATATATATATATATATATATATATATATATATATATATATATATAAGAATAGATACTGTGATATCATTAACTTCTTTATATCCATGTTTATCCGGCCATATAGAAATACAATTACACTACAAAATACACAACAAAAAACACGACCTATTACATGATTTAATACATGAAAAAATATGCAAACTAATACACAAGAAATGACAGAATAAATATTAAAAACAATGGCCGGATAAATTACTGAAAACGCACGAAAATGTGTGAGAAATTCTACAACAAAGTCGATGACAAAATACGCAACAAAATGCCCGATGCAATACGTGGCGAATTATGCGCTAAAATACGTTACAAAATGCACAACGAACTGCGTGATAAAATGTGCGATGCAAAAAAATTAACAAAACAAATGAAAAACGCAACAGAATACGGGACAAAATACACGACAAAATAAATGACAAATAATTACACACGCCAAAATGGGCGATGAAATAAATCACGAAATAAAAGACAAAAATATGCAGCAGAATACGCAAAGAAATACACAATGCAAAGTATGCGGTGACTACGCTACAAAATAATTCACAAAATGAATGACAGAAAACCCGATGGAATACGTGACGGAATTTTGGATGGAAAACGACACAAAATCCACAACAAAATAAACGACAAAGCAAATGTGTCAGAGACCAGGAACGGAGACGGGACCCAATTGCGTTCGTTTACTCAGCTTTATTTAGAAGGAGGAAAGGGCTTGCACCCACGATCCGGTGATCGTCGGTCACGGGTAGCAGATCGCTTGGGACATGGAAGTGACATTTCCGTGTCGAGCGAAGGCAGTGTCGAGATTGAGGAAAAAACAGGTTGATGGCCTGAACGGAGGAGCAAAAACATAAACGGGTTCAGAAAAGAGGTCGGCACCGGGAATCAGACGGGTAACAGGGCAGGATCGAGTCAGGAGTCAAAACATGCTTGCCTAGCGTGGAGCTGAGGTTCGCAGACGAACTGACAATCGGTGACAGGAAGACGGGGGGTTTCTCAGCAGCCAATCAGCATCTGAGGCTGCTGGCGCCAACGGATCAGACTCAGGTGTCCCGCATCAGTATTCATGACGCCACAAAACACAACAAAATACCTACATGATAACATATGTGACTGTCACGAGGCGTGGTGGCGAGGAAGGTGACCGGACCAGAACGGAGGCAGGAGGCATGAAGGGAGAACTCAAATGCGTTGACGATCCATAAGTTTTATTTAATAAAATAAAAGTCGCCCAATACTCCGGGGCAAAACAGAACAATACAGAGTTCCTCCGGCACGAACTCAACAGGACAAGGCATAACAGACTAAAACAGGACAAGGCATAACAGACTAAAACAGGACAAGGCATAACAGACCGGGACTGTGAATAATGAGTAATGAACCAGCAGCCGCAGAGCCCACAATGCAGCCTTAAATAGCAGATACACAATTAGTGGATCTGCTTCAGCTGTTGCCCAGAGGGCGGGGCAGACTGGTCACCAAGGCGACCGTGACAGAGCCCCCCTCTTAAGGGACAGCTCCCGAGGTCCCAAAAAAGAAAAAATTACAACCTCACGCCCCGGAATGTTGACGCTCGCGATTGGGGCAACCCCGCTCCCTCCTCCGAACACGCAGGAACGGGGAGAGGCAGGCGCCATCTGCGTCGGGCGGATCGGAATCGGCGCTCGGCAGGGAGGGGGTCTGGTGGGCAAACTGGACAGGGGATAACAGACAGGCAGAACCGACGAGAACAGGACAGGCAAAATCAGGGCAGGTAAACAGGACAGGCGGAATCAGAACAGACAAGACATGAGAGAGTCAAAATCAGAACCGGCAAAACAGGAGCAGCGGAGTCGGACTGGCAGGCAGCTGAGTCGGACTGGCAGGCAGCGGAGTCGGACTGGCACGCAGGCAGCGGAGTCGGACTGGCACGCAGGCAGCGGAGTCGGACTGGCACGCAGGCAGCGGAGTCGGACTGGCACGCAGGCAGCGGAGTCGGACTGGCACGCAGGGGAGTCGGACGGGCACGCAGGGGAGTCGGACTGGCACGCAGCGAAGTCGGACTGGCACGCAGGGGAGTCGGACTGGCACGCAGGGGAGTCGGACTGGCAGGCAGCGGAGTCGGACTGGCAGGCAGCGGAGTCGGACTGGCAGGCAGCGGAGTCGGACTGGCAGGCAGCGGAGTCGGACTGGCACGCAGGGGAGTCGGACTGGCACGCAGCGGAGTCGGACCGGCACGCAGCGGAGTCGGACCGGCACGCAGGGGAGTCGGACTGGCACGCAGGGGAGTCGGACTGGCAGGCAGCGGAGTCGGACTGGCACGCAGGGGAGTCGGACTGGCACGCAGCGGAGTCGGACTGGCAGGCAGCGGAGTCGGACTCGGCCCGACGGGCAGCGGAGTCGGAGTCGGCCCGACGGGCAGCAGAGTCGTAGTCGGCCTGACGGGCAGCGGAGTCGGAGTTGGACTTGCACGCAGGGGAGAGGGAATAGCAGGCAATCGGCACGGGAGTCGGGCAGGCAGGCGTCAATTCTTCCTGGGACCCCATTCGAGGCACAGCAAGGGCCACGACGGGCGGGGCCGTGGTTCGAACGGGCAGGGAAGGCCAACTCAGTAGGCGCCTGCCAAACTGCGCTCTCCAGCTCTCCCCAAGTCGCGCTGTGATCGTTCGCTGAGTTCAATTGTTGGCTGGTTCATTCTGTCACGAGGCGTGGTGGCGAGGAAGGTGACCGGACCAGAACGGAGGCAGGAGGCATGAAGGGAGAACTCAAATGCGTTGACGATCCATAAGTTTTATTTAATAAAATAAAAGTCGCCCAATACTCCGAGGCAAAACAGAACAATACAGAGTTCCTCCGGCACGAACTCAACAGGACAAGGCATAACAGACTAAAACAGGACAAGGCATAACAGACCGGGATTGTGTATATGAGTAATGAACCAGCAGCCGCAGAGCCCACAATGCAGCCTTAAATAGCAGATACACAGTTAGTGGATCTGCTTCAGCTGTTGCCCAGAGGGCGGGGCAGACTGGTCACCAAGGCGACCGTGACAGTGACGATATGCGTCAAAATGCTTAAGATTACAGAATGTATGCTGCAAATTACATTACAAAATAAATAGATGAATGACAAAATGCATAAATACAGTATATGAGTAAATTACATTTATGTCATTTATTGAGGTATTACGTGCCATTGATGTCCTATTATGGGGGAAATGCCGTAAAGAGGGGCCGAGTAGACATCGTATTGAATACTGTAAAAGGAACATGTTGAAAGATGGGGTTGCCTTATCCTGGATTTTACTGTACATAGCTGTAAAAAAACCAAACCAAATTTATTTTTAAAAATCTTACTTAAGAAGTATATATTTGAAAATGTAAAATTGTCTACAAATGTATTTAATGCATTCACTCAATCCAGACCAGAATATTCTGCTATTGTAATAATAGATACTGTAATATCATCACTTTGAATTACTGTATTTTCTGCACTATAAGGCGGACCGGGTTATAGGGCTCACCCCGAAAAAAATTGTTTTTGGTCCTATTTTTGACATACATAAGACGCACCGGATTATAAGGCGCTACAATGGGAACGTGGACAAAACAGTCAGATAGTTCAGTCAAACTTATTACCCCCTTAATATTCCCAAAGCTTGCAAAGACGCAAATACGTGTCGAGAACACGTGCGGATGCGGTGTCCGTACGATGTCACTCAAATGCATCGTTCCATCATTCGGAAGGTTAAAGTCTTGGGATTCAAGAAATGCCAACCATTCCTTAATTTCTATTTTCTTTTTCGCTCGCAACTTTACTGTGCATATGACAATAAACACTTGGAATTGAGTTTAATTCAAAAATAGACACTCCATTCCATCCATTATCTGCATTGCTTATCACAGAAACATCGAGTTCAGTCTGAAACAAGATATATAGCCGGAGTAGCTCACCGAAGTCGTTGTGTTCATAATAATGTGCAGCCGTGGTCCTCTTATACCCGTGAATGTAGTAAATCCAGGAGAATAAAATATTTACAAATGCAGTATAGTAAAAAATGCTTTCTGTATGCCGTCAGCCACGTGCTATACACATTCATCTTTTTCGGCCAATTGCAGGCTTTGTTTTGCCGTTTAAGCCAATGCCAGCCTGTAAATGATAAAAAGGATCCGCCTCTTGACCTCCGAATAACTTTAGCCAATAGTGATCGATTCAAATGATGATTGACACATTGGCTGGGAAATGAAACGCCAGCATATGTATCCCAGCATACACCGCGGACGACTTCACCTTCGGGGAAAAATCTAGTCGGCGGCTACTTGCCTTAGTTGCAAGACTTTGCGACTTAATATTGATCCATATATAAGGCGCACTGTATTATAAGGCGCATGGTCAGCTTTTGAAAAAAATAAAGGCTTTTAGGTGCGCCTTATAGTGCGGAAAATACGGTAGGTTTATTTTATTGGAGCTTTTGCGTGTCCGTGTTTATCTGACCAGAAAATAATAGTTAAAGAAAAAAAGTGTTGTTTTCTCTAAAAACATATTCGAGGCCGTCTTGGAAACGCTTGCCTAATAAATGTCCTTCATTTTACTACAGACATAAAGCTCCAAATAAATCAATGCCTGTAAAATCAGGACTGCTCTATAAATATCGGCAGATCAACTAAACATTAAACAAAGCTTTTGTATTCGATGCTGGGGTTTTTTTGTGGGATGACAAAAATATGGAACGGAGTACGCGACAGAGTACATGAGAAATTACACGACAAGTTGCATGACAAACTACACAACCTATTACGAGATTTAATATACGACTAAATATATGATCTACTATGCGACAAAATACGCAACCTAATACTCTTAAAAATGACAAAATACTTGACTGGATACACGATGGATTGCGTGCCAAAAACACGACAAAATACCCGATGTAATACGTGACAAGATACACGACAAAGTACGCGCAAAAATGAGCGATGATATTCACGACGAAATGCGCGACGAAATGTGCAATGGAATAAATCACAAAAAAATGACGGAATAAGGGACACGAGAAAATCCACCACAAAATATGTGACGAAGTACGTTACAAAATATGCGACAAAGTACCCGCCAGAATGCCAAACAAATCACAAATTAAAAGACAGAAAATGCGATTGAATATGCGATTAAATACGCAACAGAATACGCAACAGAAAATGTGAGAAAATCCACGCCAAAGTAAATGAGAATAAATAAATAAAAATACCTGATTCATTTAGCAGTGACATACGCAGCGAAATTCGCAACAAAAGACGAAAAACATGCGGGAAAATGCTACGGAATAAACGACAATGTAAATGAGAAAGGACACAACAAAATACCTGTTGTAATACCCGATAAAATATGAGATTAAATTCGCAAGAAATTATAGGAAACAATACATGAAAAAATACACTACAAAGTAAATGACAAGATAGGCAACAAAATACTCGGCAATGTATACAAAAAAGGGCACAAAATACTCAACAAAAAATGTGCCAAAATACAGAAAACAATGAATCACAAAATTAGTGACCAAGTGTGTGACAACCTATATGACAAAGCACACGATAAAGTGTGTGACAATATGCGATAAAGTAAAAATAACAAAATATGCCGCAAAGTATGAATTAAATCACAAAATAAATGACACACAACGCGATGGAATACATGTCACAATATGCAACGGAAAACGCACAAAGTCCATGACAAAATCCACGACAAAGTAAATGAGAAAATAGACAACAAAATACCCAATACAGTTTGCGGCGAAATAAGCATCGAGATACACAACAAAAGTGGCCAACCAAGTATGCGACAAAATGTGCAACGGAATACGTGACTGAGTAGGCGATGAGATTAATAGCGGCATACGCGAACAGAAAACGCGGCGGAATACACGACATTGTAAAAAAGAAAGTACACGATAAAATATTCGATGCAGTCCCTGACGAAATTCACAAAAATTGCATGACAAAATACACTACAGAGTAAATAACAAAGTAAATGACAAGATAGGCAACCAAATACTTGGCTATATACACAAAAACAACACAAAAGGAAAGCGAGCTCTGTTGTGGGCACAGAGCTGGACAGCCTGACAACAGTAGCTGAGAGACGGGCACTGAAAAAGCTGCGGTCAATCATGGACAATTCATTACATCCACTACACAGCATCATCTCCAAATGGAAGAGCAGCTTCAACGACAAACTGCTGTCACAGTCTTGTTCCACCGACAGACTGAGGAGATAATTTCTTCCTCATGCCATGAGGCTCTTTAACTCCACCCGGAGGAGTAAAAGCCTACATTAAACCACACCCCTACATTGTATATTACCCTATTTTTATTACAGTTTGTATTTTATGTAGCACTATCTAAATACTCTATATCAACACGTTACATTGGGTATTTATGTATTATATTCATTTTACTTTATTATTGTTTTATTTTCAACACAAGGATACTGCTGGAAGTGTGAATTTCCCTACGGAGATGAATAAAGTATCTATCTATCTATCTAAAATACTCGACAAAAATCGTGACATAACACAAAAAACAATGAATAATCGACCAAGTGCGCAACAACGTACATGACAAAGCAAAAAATAAACTATTTGACACGATGCGATAAATCACAAAATATGCCGCGAAGTACGCGGCGAACAAAATCCATGACAAAGTAAATGGGAAAATAAACAACAAAATATCAGATGCAATAACGCAGCGAAATACGCAGCGAAATACGCAGCGAAATACGCAGCGAAATACGCAAAAAAAATGGGCAACGAAGTATGTGACAAAATGTGTAACAGAACAACGTAATACGCAACAGTGTGTGTGATGAAATAAATGAGGGAATACGCGACAAAGTACGCGACTGAATAATGGATAAAATACGCGACCGAAAACGCGATATACTATGGGACGAAGTATGTGACGAAACATGCAATCGAATAACGACGGAATTCTCAATTAATACGCGACAGAATACGTGAAGGAATACACGAAAGAACCTCAATAAAATACGTGACGGAATATGCGGTGGAATATGTGACGGAATATGCGACGCAATACACGACAACGTAAAAGAGGAAGTACACAACAGAATACCCAATGTGATACCCATCAGAATATGTGACAAAATTCACAACAAATTACTTGTAAAAATGCACAACAAAACACACTACAATAAGAAGATCTGCAAGAAAATACTTGTCAGAACCAGATCAGACGGTAACCCAAACGCTTAATTTTTCTCACCAAGCTTTATTGCAAAAGCTAAGAATTCAGGCGCTGGAAAACCAGCCAGTGATTCGGTGATCGCTGGGCAGGAGAAGCAGGAAGCCTACGAGATAGGAGCGTGGTCAGAGGGCGGAATCGAGTCGAGCAGCCGGGATGTTAGATCGGAGCGTAGTCGGCGGACAGAAACAAGTCGGGCAGCCGGGACGGGAGTTCTGAGCGTGGTCGGTGCAAGGAACCTAGTCAGACAGCCGGAACGGGAGATCGGAGCGTGGTCGGAGGTAGGAATCAATTCAGGTAGCCGGAGACGCTTGGGAAGCCGGGGGCAGACGAGTAGGATACAGGATAGGACGGGACAGACTGGAGTCAAAAAGTGCTTGCCATGCATGTGCTGAGTACACGACAGAATACGTGGCAAAATACGCAACAACAAAAAAATCAGGCGATATACATGAGAAAATAATTACTGAAATAAATACATAAAAATATACGCAAATATTCAAACAAACACCATTTATGTCATATATTCAGACATAACATGTGTTAGGGAAAATGCTGTATAGAGGGGCTAAATAAACATCTTATTCCACACTGTAAAGTGAAAATGTCATAAGGCAGGGTCACCATATCCTGGGGTCTACTGCACTGGCTGTAAAATGAGAAAAAACATCACTAACACTAAAAAGTATGGATTTGAAAATGTAAACTTGTTAAAAGATGGTAACCTTATTAGGACGATCACTCACTCCAGACCAGAATATTCTGTCGCTAAAATAATAGATATTGTGACATCATTACATTGAATAATTTTGGTTTCATGTGTCCTTTTTAATGTCCTTCTCAGTCTGGAACCAAATTAATATCAAAGTTGTTTTCTTCAATAAAGTATTCAAGGGAGTCTTGGAACGGCTCGCCTAATAAATGTCCTTCATTTTACTGCAGGCATAAAGCTCCAAATAAATCAATGCCTGTAAAATCGGGACTGCTCTATAAATATCGGCAGATCAACTAAACATTAAACAAAGCTTTTGTATTCCACGCTGTTTTTCTTTGTAGTATTTATTGGCGTTTTTTTCTTTTCTTTTTAATTGTCGCCATCCCCTCGGGTTGCCATTTTGTGGCCCGGCTTCCCTGCCGTCCTGTCAGCTTCTTGGGAGTTTTTCTGCATTTTCCTCATTAATCAAGCGAGAAGACCGCAAGTGCTTCGGCACCGGCCGCCCTCGCAGGCCAAAGTACGCACGCGGAATAATGAGGCTAACTCAGGGGATGTTTCAAATGAGCTTTGCTTTTTGGATGTCTTGTATGGAGTACTGATCTAGCCAGCTGTAAAAATAAATGATCAAATGAATGAATACCAGCAAATGTATGCTGTTAAATAAATTAACACCTTAATAAGTCACGTAATACCTAAAAATAGGACATAAATGCATTCATTCATTGTCATTTCGGTATTTTGTTGTGTATTTCTTATTTATTTTCGTATTTGTGTCATTCATTCACTTATTTCGGTATTTATTCTGTCATTCATTTAGTTTTTTCGTGTATTTTGTGTAGGTAAAATTGCTTTAAAATATGTGTTTGGTTTAAAATCGAATTCCGTGGTTACCGAGTCAGCCAGCAGATGGTGCTCAGGATTACCCACTCGATTTAGTTCCCAAAATACAGTGTACAGGAAGCAATCCTCCAAATATATTGCATTTTAGCTTTAAAATATCGATTCATTGATGATCAAAATTTGTAGGAACACATAGGTAACGTGGTTTGATTCTAAACATACTACTATTTATTTACATGGCGAGTAAAATCAAATCAACACAAAGAACAAAGAACTTTGTCGAGAGTAATTACTTCATAGCATGTCAGAATTATATTTATACCTAGCACCAGGAACGGTTTGGTGCATTATATTTTCTTGTGTTACACTTTGAGTTAGACAACACATCACATAGGGGCAGGGACGCCACATGGACCCCTGAAGAAAACCAAAATTTGAAGCATTCAGTCAACGGAGTGGGAGGGAAGGAAACACGGACCATCCAGGCCTCGTGGTTGGCATGCGCCATGCTTCTTTGGCATGGGGGTACAGCTATGTGCCTCAGCCTTCTTTGTCCCCATTGTCCGAGAGGGCAAAGGCAAGACAAGGCCATCTTCTGGACCGCTGTCCTGGGAGAAAGAGACAGACGGTTGTTCCCACATGTGCTTTTAAATGCAGATGATGTCATCAGTCTTCATAGGCGTGTCTTGTAATTGGTTGGAGTTCCTGTTGATGATTTTCAAAATAAAATTCTCCTATTGGTTGTTCGATGGATAATGGGCTTGTTTCATTCGGACATGTGATGAAATAAATCTCTCGAATGAATCATGACGCTATACCCTAGGCACCTTATTCATTTTTCGATTACAAATAAACACTCTGGGAGTTCGAAATTTTATTATACATCCGGAGAGTCGAGGAACATGTATTTGTGACAGTGAAGTCTTCTAAGTTTGTCAAAACAAAGCATTATTCAAAAGAAGGGGTGGGTCAAACTACCCGAGCTCTTCACCTATTGGTTGATTGACAAGTGCACCGATACTTCATCACTGATTAACCAATAGGTTAAAAGCTCAACCAGTTCGTCCTGCCCCCTCGTTCTAACCACACTTTGTTGTGACGAAATATTTGACAAATTGTATGAAAAACATGCCAAAAATAGATAGATAGATAGATAGATAGATAGATAGATACTTTATTCATCCCCGTAGGGAAATTCACACTTCCAGCAGTCTACCCCGTTGTTTATTAACAGATATACATGATGCCCTAGGGGTGCTTGTAGCGGAGTGGATGACGTCACGCTAGTCCAAAAGTTCGACATCCCTGCGGCAGATGGAAAACTTTTCTTTGTGAAAATCCAGGGATACACCACCTCGTGTTAGCAAGTCCGCCTCCTCTCCGATTCCCCCCGGCTTTCGTGTCTCTGTTTAGCGGCGTTGAAGCCGGATTGCTCCGGGTAGCTCCGGGTGGCTACACGTTAGCGTCCGGAATGCTAAACGTGAGCCGTGTTTCCGCAAAACACAGCAAATGCGCTCGAGGTGCGCTATGATGTTTTCCACCAGCACTCGATGATCTTATTTGGCCGTGAGTTCGCGTTTACCATGATTACGGTTGGTACCGAAGACTTATAACGCCGCTAGCCGCTTCGCTAGCTCCGGCTCTTCTTCCACGATTGGCCCCTTCATCACGCCGGCACGAGAATTCTTCAGGGCAAGGAGTTGAAATTCCTTGAATACACACATTTTTTGTGCGCTAAAACCCATGTTCATAGGATAGAAGTAATCCATAGTGTAGTTGTCAAAACGGGAAGAAAAAACGCCGAAGATAGGAGCAGACAATAAAACAATAGGGCAGCTGCTGGAAAAGGCAGCCGCTCGTGGCAGCGCCGCTTTGATATACAAGACCAAAAACAAGAAAATACAGATTATACAGACTATACGACAGATTATGACAAAATGTACGACAAAATACTTAAAATAAGACAAATCCGTGATAAAAAAGAGTTTTTTTGCCCGCATGCATTACCAAGGTATTGGATTGAGACACAATTAGCAGATACAGAGTTTTTTTAACTCACCGCACCTCAAAAACTTTGCCTTGCTCTGCTTTAATCTTGTAAACATTGTTGCATAATGGTTCTTTTTTTCTGTTTTTCAGACCCTCCTTGCCAGAAACCCCCCGCTTGCCTTACAAATCCATGCAAAAACGGAGGCACATCCGAGGAGACCCCAAAAGGTCGGCTTTGTCATTGTCCCGAAAGCTTCCGGGGCCTCCGCTGCGAATCTGCGTCGGACCTCGATTGCTCCTGTCTGCCGGATGAAATTGGCGATTCAGGAGAGCATGTGAGCGACTCATTTCCCTTTATTTGTTTTTAATAGCGCGTCCGAACGAACGGATAATTGTCTCTTGAAATTGGATGGAACGGCTTCATTCTATAGGCGGCAGAAGCAATTAATATATCATGCAGAAGATGAGCAACGGGGAAACAAGCAGTGGCTGAAGTTTGATTAAATGCATGTGTCGAAGATTTCTTGATATATATGTATATATACATATATACAGTATGTATACTTTTTTTTTTCCTTGTATGCTGTTTTTTTTCAACCAACACCAGGAACAAGAGAGGTGTCGAAGGAGGTGTTTCACTTTTTTATAGCACCTGCTCCTTTCCTGTAAAAAGTGTCCATCTGGGTCCATCCGCTGTGGCAGCGTTTGATTGGGCCTGATTGGCCACGCCCACTTCTGGCAACTAAGAATTGTATGCTGATAAAGACTTGTGATTGTCTCCATCTATGCACGCTGCAACCAGGTTTCCATTCCTATACAGTAACGAGTACAGTTAAGGATATTACTACTTGATAAGAAAGAGTATATTTTTCTTGGCCAAGGCGTGTTTGACATGTATTGGAGCACACCTTATTTATATGCACTTTATGTACCGTAAATTCCGGACTATAAGCCGCAACTTTTTTCCCAAACATTCAACCCTGCGGCTTATTCAGTGATGAATTTATGTAATTTTTCTAACAGCCGCCAGCGGCGCTCGAGTTCAAGGCACATGATGCAGCTTACAAGCTAAACGCAACCGAGCAGTCCGATAAAGAAGGAAACAGAGCTACTGCACGCAAACTTTACCTTGCGAGCGTGTTGCTAGCGTGTTTTTGAATAAGGGAGCGTGGGACGATGTTTATACGACAAAGTCTCTTTCCCATATTAAAGGAGGTCAACTTTGATGACGTCAGTTATAGGGAGGAAGATGAGAACGGTTTACTGTGATTTATACATGTACGGTATTTTTTTTTTTAACAGATCCGTTAAATGTTTAGCGAGCGTGTTGTTAGTAGCGTTTTGCTACCCTTCACAGGCACGGTTTGGGATGAAAGTTATAATATTATTATTAAAGCTTTGAAAACTTTCTCGGTGTACCGTCTTTCTTTGTAAATATGTGTAACCATGTATAATATGTATTTGCAGCTGTATATTTTTGTAATGTGTTTATTTGTATTTATTTTGGACACTAATTCTTATGAGTCTTGCACTGACCAATTAAAAAGAAGGGGCGTAACAGACGCGGGGGATGACGGGAAGTGGGGACCGGTAAAGGTGAGTATTTGTGGACACGGCAGACAATAATGGATATATATTTTCCCCACCTTTAGCTTTGGAAATATACACTTGTTTTCCTTGGATTACTTTTAACGGGACCCAGACTCTGCAGGTCTGCATCAATCTACCGGTATCATTTTCTGTTCATTTTGCCGGCTGTAGTTTATGAACTGTGTGCTTTATGTTCAGTTAAAATCGCGGGACTCAAAGTAGGGTTTGGGTTAATTTTGTGATTAAGTTACATGTTTTAATGTGGGCGCATGCGGCTTATATACAGGTGCGGCTTGTGTAAGTACAAAAGCGGTTATCCTCTTAAAATGTGGGGGGTGCGGCTTATAATCAGGTGCGCTCTATAGTCCGGAATTTACGGTAATATCTTCATATACTGTAAGTACTATAGTTCTCCAAACAATACCTGGTCATCATATATTCAATTGGCCCTGGTTAGCCACGGGTACCCTAAACTTGCAAATCAAATTCAGTTGTGATAAAGGAGGGATATTTTTAAAACATGAAAACTGCAGGTCCTGACGGTGACGCATGGTGTATTATTTCTAGAGGTAAATGTTTTTTTTCTACAGAAAAACAAATAACTTAATTTTACTGTTTTTTTTTTTTTGGAGGAGGAGAACATTCAAACTCCACACAGGAAGGTTCGATCTCACGACCTCAGAACTGTGTCGCACATGCGCTAACCACTGTGCTGCCGGTGTCATAGCATGATTGATAAAATAACTTGGTCTAATTGTTAAGGTATCTTAAAAGTGACCCAGATACCTAGCAAAAATTAGCCTCTTTAATATTTGTCAGACATATTCGTAGAAAATCTATATTTTATACACAGAAATGAAACTTTCTGAGATTTTAAACACAATGCGTATTTAGTACAATATTTTCTACACTATAAGTCGCAGTTTTTTATAGTTCGGCCGGGAATGAGACTTACACTCCAGTGTATATGTGAAATTAACAATACATTATTCTATCATTGAGTTTTAAATTGTTATTACCAGTACAACAGTTCACATGTTATTTTCACACTAAACCACTAGAGGGCATCTAGGGTTGCGTTTATAATTTCAAAATTGACATAGAAACGGAAAGAGGAAGCGGCTTTTCGTCTACCTCCTGAGTTGGAGGAGTTGTTTACCGGTAAAAGTGACACTGAGGATAAAAATTTCATCGGATTTAGTCATTTGGATTGAAGCTGATTGGTAAACATGGCCTTTGTTCAAAAGTGATTTGAATAATTTGTGTCGTTAATGACCTTCAGCCTGTTCTCCATTTTATTTTTATTTTAGCTTGCCAAAATGACATCAATTTTTAAAAATGGCTTTTTATACTTCAGGGGTGACTCATGTGTTTTTTCTTCTTAATTATGCTATTTTGGCTGGTGCGACTTATACTCCGGAGCGGCTTATAGTCTGTAAATTAAGACACATTCCAAAAACCTGGCCTGGTAACCTATGGAAGATTCTCAGCAGTGGAAACAATAAAGAATCTTTGGCAAACAGCAATCTTGGATTCTCTCCCAACAACAAGTGAAGGCATCATTTTAGCATGAAGGAAAAGGCTAGCGTTCACTCGGGTGTAAAATGCCGCTTTGTTTTCACCTGACCTGGTTTGTCGGTGCAGGGGTCCCAATGCAAGTGTG
This sequence comes from Urocampus carinirostris, assembly GCF_059441175.1. NCBI lineage: Eukaryota > Metazoa > Chordata > Actinopteri > Syngnathiformes > Syngnathidae > Urocampus > Urocampus carinirostris. Next base: position 25,530,987 of record NC_142361.1, read on the forward strand.
CAGATGGCAAATTGGCCTCTACGTGCAGGAGGGGGCCCAGGAACCTTTGCAGCTCTTCGCCGTGCCTCAATAACGCCACCTGCGTGTCCAGGGGACGGGGTTATGTGTGCAGGTGAGACACGCATAAAATGTATTAGAAACGTCTGGAAATGTCAATGGGAGTTTTGGGGAAAAACGATATTCGGTAACAGTGCTGTTTTTTCATTAATGGGTAATCTAACTCCTTATATTTTTCTGGCGTTACAACGCCGTTACCAATACTGCAGTGTTCATTTTACCTCTGAAAAGTGATGAGTCCCGGGGACTCGCATGCTCAAAAATCTATGGGTCCCGAGCAGTGTTCCCTCTAAGCTGCGCGTGTGCGCAATTGCGCACTGCTTGCACATTCTCGGCGCACAAGAAAATCTAGCCAGCGCAGAAAAATGAGGGCTTAAAATTACTTATTAAGTAGTGACTTAAGTCAAAGTTACATTGCATGAAGGTAAAAAATACACGGGTTCCCCTGACGTTGTGTCCTAAATGCGGTATTTTGAAGTCGAGTCGAAGTAGAACGAAGTTGAGTAAAGTTAGTAGAGTATTTTCGAGAACAGGCTTCTTCGGCTCGGCTCGCTAAAAAGAACCGGCTCTTTCGGGTCCTAAACGGCTCTCCAGGTTGTTTTTGCTTCTTTAAGCCCAACATGACCAAATATTAAGTAAAATTATGCACAAAATGACTTAAAGGAAGGAGGGAATAGAACAAAAAAGAAAAAAATACCAAAATGAAAAAGTAGTGAAAAGCTGAGAAAAAAAAGAAACAAAAGGAAGAGAAAAAAAGAAGGAAAAATTTAGGAAAAAAGCCAGAAAAAAAGAAAGAAAAAGAGATATAGGAAAAAAGTAAATAGAGAACAAAAAGAAAAAAGTACAAGCTCGGAAAAAATAAACACAATGAGATTTTTTTTAAAGGAATTTTAAAAAAAGTAGAAAAACACAGAAAAAAAGAATATTGGACTTCCACTAAAAAATGTAATTAAGTTCAGTTCTGTATCTTACAATCGACTAAATAAGCCCCCAAAAATGTTAATATTATGCGACAAAATATATCAGGAAATAAAAAGAAATGGATATCTTGTGAAAGAATTGTAAGAACAATCGACGTTTGTAGGCCGTACAACCTTTGCAATAGTACATGAGTCAATTCATTCAAAAGAGAAAAATCATTTTGCATTGCCGGAAACTCAGCAAAATGTCAAGTTTTGGACGTGTTTGATAATGAATTATCCTGCCAAACTTGGGATTATGGTTGCTCACTGTTGTTTCAAGCGTTGCTCACCGACTTTGTGTGAACGCTCAGACCCGTGGATAATTACAGGGAACATTGGTCCCGACAGAGATCTATGGGTCCCCAAAATTTAGTGTGCTCCATGCCCTTACAAACTGTCGTATTTTCCCTTACAAAATACAAAATAATCTGACACCATATTTCTTTTCCAAACGTGTTTAACATGTGTACATGTGTTTCGTTATATCACATATATTGTTAATGAACATTTTGTTGTGAGATACTGAGTTGCTCAACATGAATGAGGTTTATTATAAAAACAAGTTCAAAAATGAAGTCGCTTGGACGTTCACTGTAGAAGGAAAAAATACATGCCAATATAATTAAGTAGTATAATACATTTTCTTATTCAATGTATTAATGCATTTTCTGCATTAAATTATTGTTGGTAAAATACTTATTAAAGGGATAACCACAAACCTCTCCTTTTTCATTTTCTCCTTTTATACTTCCTTTTTTTCTTAACTTCTTCATACAGCATAATAACTGCATCAAAGCAAGTGAGCCGTTTGAGAGCCGGCTCTCTTTAATGAGTTGGGCCGAAAAAGCCTGTTCTCTAAAAAGAAACTGACTTTTACTACACAACTCCAACTGGAGATCGGCGTGCAGACGAAAACTCGAACCGCGAGACCAAAACAACAATGGCGGATCTGCCTCACGAAAAGTTTGGAGTGCGGTAAATCTTTGTTGAAAAATGACAATTTCGTGTCAAAAAAGTTGCGTCCCGGGGACGCACGTTGATTTGACACGATGCGTCCCCAGCAAAAATAATGCGTCTAGGACACAGAGACGCGGGCGAACGAGAACACTGATATTGACGTTCAAAGTTACTTTGGCTGTAGAACGCCTGCAGCGGTGTGCCCCGTAAAACCATGCAGTCTTCAGCGGTCTGGTCTTCCGCTCTCTTCCGAGTTGTTTAGGTCGCGTCTGTTTTGAAACATGTAAGTGGCACTTCCGTGTCTAGCGAGGAGGGTCAAAGATAGGCGGGAATTACAAGTCGCTGGCCGGGACTGGAGAGCAAAGGCGGTGTCAAGTTCGCAAACGAGGTCGGCAACAGGAGGCAGGCAGGTAACGGGGCAAAACAGATCAGGTAACAGGCAGGCAGAACGGGGCAAAGTCAGGTCCGGAAACAGGTTGGCAACGAAGATCAGGCAGAGAAAAGCAGGGCAGGAACAGAGTCGGACGTAAGGGCTTACTCAGCTGGTGGCAACGGTTCGCACAACGATCTGACGGCTTTCTCTTGGAAACCGGGGGTTTAAAAAGAGTGCATCAGCCAATCAGCTCTCCAGGATGTTGGCGCCAATTAAGCAGCCGCTGGTGCTCTGAATCGGTAATCATGACATATATAGCCAAAAAAATATGAATATAGTATTTAGTATGACACGAATGAAGGCTGCCTTTAACTCATGTCGTTCGTCTACGAAACGTTTTTATGGGCCAGCTTTTTCCTCTTGGGACTGGTAATAACGTTGTTATAAATAGCACTGTTATAAATGATGCTGTTATGTAATGGCACTATTTTTTTTCTTTAACAGGGCAATCAATTTGTTCCTGCTGTTAAAACACCGTCACCGTTACTGTCGGTCAAAAACGCTGTGTCACCTTGGCTGTAGAACACCAGGAACGGCTGGCCCCCGTAAAATGATGCAAATTTCAGCCGTCTCTCTTTCCGCACTCCTCCTGTTTGAAACCTGTAACCATTCAAAATAGTGACCACTATATAGTTAGAGATCATGCAGAACGCCTAAAGCGGTTTTCGGAACAGCGTGACCTGTCATTTACCTTAACCTTCTCTGTGAAAAATCTTCATTGCATTCAATAAATGTAACTTGTATACAATTGTATAAAATCCCTTATAGTCAAATAAATCAAATATAAAATCCTTCAAAACGTATATGAAGCCAACTTTAAAGGAACCCCTATTCTGACTTTTCAATTTTCACTTTTAAGGACCAGTCCAATCCAACCTGGCATGTAATGCCGTCTTGAAATATTCCCTTTGCACAAAAACACATTGTTCTTTAAGATTCTAATGTTCTGGGAGATAGCATCCCTCTCCTGTGTTCCATTCTTCTTGGAGATTACATTATTCCATTTTCTTCACCCCTGTTCGGCAGATACTTATCAAACTGAAAGCTTTTTTTTTTTAATACAGGAAGCGTGTTGGCTAGAACAATTGCTAGTTCCTTTGTGGCCGGTTGAGTCGAAGTGTAAAGTAGGGAAGGAGGATAATTATGGGGCCGATTGTTATCGAAGTGAAATAGTCAAAATTATCAACACAAGAAAAGACGGGATAATTAGACCTGTGACACCACGCTATGATATTTAATCAGCTGAGAGTATTTGATTGAAACATTCTAAGCCATTTATGTTACTTATGTAGTTTCATTTTCAATAGAAGTAGTAGCACAACTTGATGGTGTCTCCTCTCGACCTCTCTGTAATGTGTGTGAGGCACTGGAGATCTCACCCACGAAACATTAAAATCGAAGGATTTATGTTCCTTAATAGGATATGTTTTCATTATCTATAGAAGTAGTTGCACAACCTAGTCGGGGCACCTCCTTACCTCACCCTAATGGTCACGAAGCACTGGAGATTTCGCCCAACATGCTAAGCTTATATGTTCCTCATCAGAGTCAATTTATATTTTCTCTGGAAGTAGCAGCAAGATGATTTTATTCAAAATCCAACCCTCACCCATTCAAAACGTTTGACGTCTGTATCCATCAATCCATCTCTCTCTCTCTCTTTCTCTTTCTCTTTCTCTTTCTCTTTCTCTTTCTCTTTTTCTCTTCCTCTTTCTTTTTCTCTTTTTTTCTTTTTATATTTTATTTTTCTTCTTTCTTTTTCTATTTTTCTTTCTCCTTTCTCTCTCTCTCCCTCTCTCTTACTCTCTCTCTCTCTCTCCCTCTCTCTCTCTCTCTCTCTCTCTCTCTCTCTCTTTCTTCCTCTTTTTTTCTCTCTCTCTCTCTCTCTTGCTTTGTCCCTCCATCACTCTGTCCTTTTTTCTCTATTTATCTCTTTCTATCACTTTTCAATTCATATGTTCCTTTCACTCTCTGCCTTTCTCCCTCTGTCTCAGTATTTATTTTTCTATCTCGCTCTCACTGTCTCTTTCTCTCTTTCACTCTTTATCTTTCTCTTCTCACTTTTTCCATTTGTTTGTCTTTCTTTCGCTACCCCTTTTCTCTTGTTCTACTTTTTTTTAGTTATATTTATTTTTTGTTTCTCTCCTATCCTCTCTATGCATTTTCTAATTCTATCTTGCTATCACTCTATCCCTTTCTCCCTCTGTCTCTTAGTCTTTCTCTCTTTCTATCTCACCTTCCTTCTTTCTCACTCTATCTCTCTTTTTCTCTTTTTTTTCTCTTTCTTCCTCTAATCTCTTTCTAACTTTCACATTTTTCTCCTTTTCTGTTTTTATTGTGTTCTCTATGTCTTCTTTCTTTCTTTCTCTCCCTCCATTTCTCTTCAGTCCTTCTCATCATCTTTCTCTTTGTTTTTCCCACTCTCTCTTTCTCTTTTGTCCCCATCTCACTCTTTCTATTTCACTAAGTCTTTCTTGATCTGTCTCACTCTATTTATCTTTTTTCTCTTCCCCTATATTCTACCAGTCCAGCCCCCTTGCGAGTGTTTCTCTACCATTTGGCCCACGTGCTAAAACTAGTTTGACACCCCTGGTCCTTAAAACGATAAACTTATCATTTTGGTCCTTCGAGCCGGATACCATCAGTAGCAAAATCGGGACGACTAAATCTTACTTCAACAGTATTACCCGAAACAGACTGACTATTTCATCATCGGCTAAACCCCCTTCGGACGATTTCGAACTATCTCGCGGAAAACCGTAAAACCCGACAATCGCCTATGCAAAATGTTTCACATCCACTCAACAAAGTGGAGCTGGAATCCAGACACGTTGTAAAAACGCGGCTTGTTATCGCCCGAGGCTGCTTTTGAAATGATTTTCTGCCACTTTCAACAGATGTCTTCGGGGCTTTTCGGGGAAGAATTGCGAAGAAGTAATTGACTACTGCCGTCTGCTCAATATCAACTGTCTAAATGAGGGATTGTGTTTGAGCGTAATTGCCGGATATCAGGTGAGTCATTCAATGTCCCGTTCGTAATCAAATACGCCAAAATATGTCTCGTGTTGCACCTAGGATGGCGTGAGCTCTTCTAATACGACATTGATTAGTCTGATGGTGACAGATGCTTCGAATTAGCCGGATTTAGGAGTTATTTAGTCTTCCTCCGACGAACGTACGTCATTTTAATCAAAACGGACTTTTGTTGTCTTAGGAAGAAGCACCAGATTTTAGTCTTTAAGGGACGGTGTGTGTCGTTTTGCAATTTTTGCAGTAGAAAAAATGCATTTGTGTCACGGTTGCTGTGGCGCCCAAATGGCCCTGCCTGAGTGGCACCATCTGCAGCTCATTGACAGATTTGCTTTCTGTCTATTTAAGCTCAGTGCCCTCATTTTTCCTTTGTCAGTCCGTCAAGGAACCTCTGCCCCGCAAGACATGGGTTTTGACTCGGTCCTGTTCCTGTTGGTATTTCCTGTCTGGTATTCTCATCTCATCAGCTACACCGCGTATCCTCAGTAGGGTCGCGGGGGTGCTGGAGCCCATCCCAGCAATCATCGGGCAATGGGCAGGGGACACCCTGAACTGGTTGCCAGCCAATCGCAGGGCACACGGGGACAGACAACTCACTCGCTCATTCGCACCTAGGGACAATTTGGACCGGCCAATTCACCTGAAATGCATGTTTTTTGGAATGTGGGAGGAAACCGGAGTGCCCGGAGGAAACAAAGTCCGCACAGAAAGTCTGGAGCTGGATTTGAACCCACGCATGAGGTTCCCAAGACATGAACTGTGCCGCACATGCGCTAACCACTGCGCCGCCGTGCTGCCCCTGTCTGGTATTGTTCCCATTTATTTTGTCATGTTTAATTTCGGGTTCCAGTTTTGTTTGCGTCTATTATTTTCGCCAGTTTTCGTTCCTGTATAGTTTGTCCTGTTTATTTTCGATAACCTGTTTCATTATCCATCCTGTTTGTCCTGTCCGGTATCGACCCCATCCGTGCGATATCAACTCGGGCAATTGGTATCGATCTCTTCGGCCTCTGGCTTCCTATCATTTCATGCCAGACTGCTGCCTAAAGGGCATAACTCCCCATTTCCCGTAAAATAAAAGGCTTGTGTGAGTAACGTCACGCGTTTGGGTCCTGACCCTGTTCTGGTTCCTGACAATTTCTTTGTTGGCGACCCCGTGCCCTAATCACGGAAATATCAACGTCTAAAAAACTGCATTCACAGTGAGGTAAATGAAAAACAAAAAATATAATAAAATGTGTAAAAGTAGCAGAGTTTAATAATCTGAGAACTCTGACGTAACACTGGGCAGAGGTGAGTGTCCATGACAATTATCGCCTAGATTTTGAGCTTCGCGAAGGAGTCTAAATCGATTTCTACATACATGAGCGTGCCGGAAAAAGGAAAAAAACCTTATAATTTTCCTGTTGAATGGGAGGAAGATTTGATTTTTTTTCATTAATGGGAAAGAAAACTGTGTGTGTCCTTTACAACGTGTAGCCAAGAAAGCTTCCATGTTACCGTAATTACCCGGCAAACAGAAAAGGCCCGGGAGTTAAAGGCAAGGCCCGTAAAAAACTCAAAAAGCAACAGAAAACTTTTTTAGAGCCACACAATTTTTGATAAAGATTTCCTGCAAAGTGCTTTGGAAGTTTTTTTTTCTTAGTTTTTTGTTTCATTTTGAGAATGTGTTATTAAAATAATTGGAAAGGTTAAGAATAAATCAAATATTGCATGTTGAAGTGTATCTGTTTCTACTCGTCTTCCATCATTTTGAATAATTATTCATCATTAAAAATCAGTTCTCATGTAAAATTGAATAATTTAATCGATTAAATTAAAATTATTGTTTGGAAGTGTGACAGACCAGGAACAGAGACGGGACCCAATTGCGTTCGTTTTACTCAGTTTTTATTAGGAAGGAGAACAGGACTTGCATCCACGATCCGATGATCGTCGGTCACGGGAAGCAGATAGCAGGAACGCGGAAGTGGCACTTCCGTGTCGAGCGAAGATAGTCGTTGACAGCGAGAAAAACAGGCCGTTGGCCGGGGCGGAGGAGCGAAAACATAAACGGGTCCAGGAAAAAGGTCGGCAGCAGGTATCAGACAGAAAACAGGGCAGGACAGAGTCGGAGAGTGACAAAAGCTTGCCTAGCTGGGAGCATAGGTTCACAGACGATCTGACGGTCCTTTCAGGAAGAGAATAGTTTAAAAAGAGTCCAACAGCAAATTAGGTGCCCCGCATTAGTAATCATGACAGGAAGGGTGTTATCAAGGTGCCTCTTTGTTTTACTCCGAAAGATTGGAAACCCTAGCTTTAAATGCTAGCATCATTTTAGCAGCTAATAGTAAATAATTCTGCATTTAATGCCTGTTTCGCTCGGCTTAACTGCTATTGCTAGCATTATGGACACAGCTGCTAGCTGCTAATGTCCTAGCATTAATATTCATTCGTAAACTCTATCCAAAATTTGGTATATTTCCTAAAATATCGGATTTTTTTTTCTTTTGAGTAAACCGTTAATGGTAAGAAATAGACAATTTTATCGGACTTTAATGGGAACTGATTTTTTAAAAAAATGAAAAGATTTTCGATCTATTTTATTCTGCTTCCTTGATTTAGCCTAAATTTTGGCTAACGAAAAAAGCCACTGAAATTTACTAGCTATTGCAGTGAATAGTATCTATTTGGGGGCTTGGTCTGCCTTAGCCACTACTATCTTTATAGTGGTTAGTGCTAAATAATTTTGGAGCAAATGCCAGTGTCATTCAACTGCTAGCGCATTCTAGTCATGGTTGCTACCCGCTAATCCTTTGCATTTATGCTTATTAATGAAGGGACAGTGTGTATTAATAATAGCCTCGTAGTGGTGAATAAGAAATAGGTGCTATTTTCGAAGAGGGCTATTATTTGGGGGCCCGCTTTGATCTAGCCACTAGCATTACTTTAGCGGATAATGAGAAAAAAGATAATAATAACCCAAACCCTGTGTAATATTGGATGGTACTGTATTATCTAATATGGAGGAAAACCAGTTTTTAATGAGCACAGTTTTGCATCAAAATACCTGATAAACATGGCTGTGACTACTAGGTATGGATTCTGCGATATAAGAAAATATACAAATTTATCGCCTTTTTTATATTTATAAAAATTAATGTTTCGATGTAAATTCTGTCACAGTTGCCAAATGGCCCAGCCCGTTTGGCACCAGCTGCATCAGGTTGACTGATTGGCTTCCCTCCTATTTAAGCTCAAAGCTCTCACTCACCCTTGGTCAATCCGTCAACGAACCTCTGCACCCGCAAGACGTGTGTTTTGACTCTGTCCAGTTTCCTGCTTGTGTGTCCTGTCCATTATCGTTCCCGTCTGTTTTGTTCTGTTTGATATCGATCTCCAGTATCTGGTATCATTCCAGTCTATTTTGTCCTGTCTGGTATCAACCCCATCTGTCCGGTATCTGACTCGTGTAACTGGTATCGATCTCGTCGGCCTCTCACTTCCTGTCGTTCGACGCCAGACTGTTGCCTTACTTCTTCCGCCCAGCGATCGCCGAATCACTGGCGTTTGTGTTAACGTGCATGACTGCCCCATTTCCCGTCAAATAAAGCTTGTGTGAGAAACGTTATGCATCTGGGTCCTCCTCCTGTTCTGGTTCTGACAAATTAATTTCTGTCCATTGCTGTTTTTCTTTTCTTTTTTTAACTGAAGGGATTTTTGTACCACAAAGAGGTACAACATATTACATAATATACCTTTAAGGTTGAAAAATGCAACAGCACTCCCGCCAGTAGTGGTAGAAATGCAGTATTGCAGTCCAGGTGTATTTTCTTTTCATACCTGACCACAGGAATAACGAATTGTGCAACTCTTTTGTTTGTTTTTTTCGCAGTGCATGTGTAAGCCGGGATGGATGGGCGAGTTTTGTCAGTATGCGAGCAATGCCTGCCTGATGATAAAGGAGACCAGATGTCAGAACGGAGCCACGTGCATTCCGACAAACCAGATGTTGTCTCCACCACAGTACGTGTGCAAATGCACAGCTGGATTCACAGGTAATATCGCTTTGTCTTATCTTTTTTTTAATCGGAATAGCTCACACCTCCCCCACCATAATAAATGAATACAGTTGAAATAATACAATAATTAAAAGCAACAAGAAAATTAAAAGAACATGAATAATCTCAATTGTCACGGTTGCCATGGCGCCCAATTGGGCCCGCCGTGCGGCGCCAGCTTCTGTCGCGGTTGCCATGGTGCTCAATTGGCCCTGCCTGTGGGCGTCAGCTGCAGCTTGTTGAAAGATTGGCTCCCTCTCAGTAATTAAACTCTGTCATGTCAGTCCCCTTTTGTCGGTCTATCTGCGAATTTCCGTTTTTACACGCCAAGCCCTTTTTTCGTCAGTCCTGTTTTTTTGCTCCTGTTTTTTTGCTCCTGTTTTTTGCTCCTGTTTTTCTCCCGCTATGACCTGTTTTGATCTCAACCACGTCTGTTCTTCCGTCCCGAATAACGACCCATCTTCTGATATCGACCACGTTTTTGCTCTTCCACCCCGGCTACTGACCGTTTTTTTTTCCGTTCCTGAGACCGCTCGCCACGGGAGTACCACTTCCAGGCCTGAGCAACCTACACCCAGCAACCAGCAATTTCCGGATCGTGTGTGCAATCCTTTCCCTTCTTCCCAATAAAACTGTGAGAAACGTTACGCGAGTGGGTCCTGTTCCCGTTCTGGTCGTGACATCAATAAAATAAAACAATCGATCACAGTATATAAACGAATACTTTCAAAATAAAAAAGATATGATTAAAACAATAAAATTGATAAAAAATTAAAACATTTCATACATTACGAAAAAACGATCAACATAAATTAAACAGTTAAATGAAACAAGTGAAATCAAGTCATGTTTATTTGTGACGCCCTTAATCACTAAGTGTCTCAAAGGGCTGCACAGACCACAGTTTATTGCAAACCACTGACTATTATGACGCCATTCCCTGATCTATAACCGACATGAGGGCAAGGAAAAACTCAAAAACCTCAACATGAGGAAAATGAAGAAACCTTGAGAAGGGACTGCACATGAGCTAATTCCCCCTTCCAGGATGTCCAGGCTGTAATGGATGTTGCAATAACAAATAATACACAGCTATTGTCAACGTAAAATATAAGTTATTCATATGCTATAGAATAGAAGTGTGTTTTAAGCTTAGATTTAAACAGTTCCACTGAGGTTGCAGATCGATTCTGAGGGAGAAGAGCGTTCCACAGCACCGGGCCCGAATGGAGAACGCTCTCTAACCTGTGGATTTATTCTAGGCTCTTGGGATCACTAGTAGACCAGCATTTTCAGAGCGAACACTCCAGACAGGAAACTAGGGGGAAATTAAATCCATGCATGATTTTGTATAATACCAACCAAACCTTAAAATCACATCTTAAGCTAACAGGGAGCCAATGCAGGTTAGCTAAAATCGGGGTGATGTGATCAAACTTTCATGCCTTAGTTAAAGCCTTGCTGCACCAGCTGAAGGCTCTTGATTTTGGACTTGGTTAAATTCAACTAGTTAAATAAAACATCCATCCATCCATTATCTGTACCGCTTATTCTCAGTAGGGTCGCGGGGGCGCTGGAGCCCATCCCAGCCATCTCCGGGCAGTGGGCAGTGGGCAGGGGACACCCTGAACTGGTTGCCAGCCAATCGCAGGGCACACAGAGACAGACCTTCACTCATTCATACCAAGGGACAATTTGGACCGGCCGATGAACCTGACATGCATGTTTTTGGAATGTGGGAGGAAACCGGAGTGCCCGGAGAAAACCCACGCAAGCACGGGGAGAACATACAAACAGCACAGGAAGTCCGGTAGCTGGATTTGAACCCGTGACCTGAGAACTGTGCCGCACACGGGCTAACCACTGCGCCGCTTTCAATAAAACAAGTAAATAATAATATTCAAACTAAATACATTAACTAAACAAAGCCAGACTACATAAATAAAATGGAGTTAATAATATTATTTACCCAATAATAACTTACTAAAGCAACAAAAATCTAAATAAAATTAAACATTATAAGTAAATAAAATGTATTCAAAATAAATGAAAACAATGAGTATTTTGTCCAAAAGCCTCTAAAGCGTCCCCCACATTTGATGTTTTTATCTGCTCTTTTACATCAAATCTCTTAAAATGGAAACAAAATCGAATCATGATCAGATGGCAGCCACAAACCCAATACAGACTTAAAGTCCTTGAACGTATATCTTGTCAACTCTTGTTCTAAAGGTTGATCCGAAACATGCGCAGGGTTGGGTAGGGTTACTTTAACTGGATTACTTTCAATTACTTTTGGATTACTCCAATACCAAATATGCTAATAAAAGACAAAATAAACTAAATATGAATAAAATGATGACTCACAACACGTGGTGAGCTTTCTCTCCTGGCTTTGATCTCTTCGATCTCCGGCAAAACTAGCATAAAATGCGACAGAAACAAAATGAAAATAAATCCAAACAGCTTGCCAACATCATTTTTGCCGTTCCGTGTATTCCGTTACTCCCCAAGCCTGCACAAAATTTAGTCATTTGATATATGGTATTTGAGTAATCCAAAAGTAATTGAAAGTAATCAAGTTAAAGTAACCCTACCCAACCCTGAATATGCGTTTGATAGTCATTAGAATACCAGGTTTGTGAGCTATGACAAAAACAAAAAATAAGTCTGTGGAAAATTCCCAGCTTCACCCCAGTCCTGTATCCAAACAGCATCATCCTTTATATTTAAACCAACCACCTAAAGAAGTAAAAATGAACATTGATTGGAGAGAAAGCTTACCATGTGTTGTGAGTCATCATTTTATTCATATTTAGTTTCTTTTGTCTTTTATGAGCATATTGGGTATTGGAGTAATCCAAAAGTAATTGAAAGTAATCCAGTTAAAGTAACCCTACCCGACCCTGAACATGCGGAGGACACCTCTACCTATCTTGCTCGTCTCTACGACCTCCAACAGTGTAAATGCATCACACGAAGGTCAGCGTTGTGCACAAGTTCCTGCAACGGTGATCAAGCACCTGCACCCGGCACAAGGTTTATTGTCTCTGCGACTTCTCACCTCTGACCTCATTAAACAGGTGGAAGATGCGGCCAGCGAAAATAAATAGCAATGAAAATCCACGCATGAATATAAGCCCGCATATTTCGAATTAGAATATTTTTTGGTACATGGCCGCCCCGTCATTCCGTATTATGCAGAATTATGTATGACGAGCGTCTGCGGAGAAAGGTTGGCAAGAAACACAGAACGTTGCTTTCAGATGAACTCATTTGTCATGTTACATATCTTCAGAACGCATAGCCGTGTTTCTCCGTGATTTATTTTTTAGCGTGCTAGTCGATGTGCTGCCACCTTGCATTTAATTCTGCTTTGTTCACTTCGTAGAGTTAGATTTAAACAAGGTGGACGATCAAGGAGGATTGTCAGAGGTGAAGCGTTAATATTTTTAATTGGGGACTTGATTTTATCACTATTTAATCAGAATTCTTAAAGAAAAACAGTTCATATTTTTGGAATTAAATATCAAAATGTACCGTTGACCGAATTGTTCGGATTAGTTATCTGACGCCATTAACCAAACACAACCTACATTCACCCAACACTTTATCCGCGCTCTTTTCTAGAGGAAACAGTAAGCCGACATTTCCACACGGGGGCAGATTTAATTTTATGAACAATTTAACTAATTGTACTCCATCAAAAACAGCCAAATTAGTGACGGATTCTCTGGGAAGCCCTCTTCGGAAGTCCTTTTGATTTTTTCCTTGGCCCACGTCTCCCGCAAGATGGCGTCCCGGCTCCTCCCATGGGCGTGCCAAGGAATTCTTTTGCGCCCACCGTTCTCACAACACAGCGCCTTGTTCTCAAAACAACGCCCGCCGTCCTCTGTCAGAGTCCTGTTATCAACAGAACTAGACAAAATACTCTGCACTTGGAAAAACCTGACCTGTCATTGAACTAAAGCAAAATCTTTTGCATTAATGTAATTTCAAGTCAATCATATAAAATCCTTTATAGTCAAATGTATAAAATCCTACAATATGGTTGACTAGCTTATTTCTAACCAATATCCAGTCATATTTTACCCCCAATAATTTACATTTTAGAGAATATAATAAAGGTTTTAATTAAATAAGGTAAATTTAATATATATAATTTCACTAAATAAATCATGGATTCAATCAAAAGCCTAACTCAATATAGAAAGAGTATTAAAACAGATATATATAGGGCAGGACCTCTAGCACCAGTTAGTGTCTATCTGTGCATGACTCTCCTCCCAGCCCTCACCGTTGAGTCTTTTATCTCCAAACCACTACATAGACAAGATCTTGGAAATCTGTTCTCACTTCAATAATAGAAAATTGTCTCTTGCGTTATAGCCAGCTTTAGAGGCTGATAAAATTCATCATTTTCCATCATGGCGGGATTTATTTTTTTGTTGCCTCTCGAATTTTTTTGTAGCGGAGCGACATAAAAGGAGCAATTTAATTTCCAGGCTTTCCTGGAAAACCCCCGCTGTAGTCTATCAACGATGATCACTCTCAATCCCTGCTATTCAGCTTTTAGTTAGCAAGGATTTATTTTCCAGAAAGGAACATGTGTTGGCGTAAATTATGCTGGCGTCGATCAGAAATTTTAAATCGGCTGCAAATTAGACTTGGTTTTTTTTTAACTACAAATTGAAACGAGGCGGAGTGGTCAAACGTGCAGTGCTTATTTACCTATTGGTTGACTGGTGACGGACAATTTGTGCACTCATAATGCATAAAGCAAGACGTATGGACGACAAAATACAAGTCGAAAACTCGACAAAATACACGACAAAATACAAGTCGAAAACTCGATAAAATACACGACAAAATACACAAGGAAATACTCGTCAAAATACTTGACGAAATACACAACAAAATACACACGGAAATACTCGTCGAAATACTTGACAAAATACAGGACAAAATACACAGGAAAATAAGTGTTGAAATACACGACATGATACACGAGAATATACACGAGAATATACACGACAATATGAAACAATACAAGACGAAATACTCGACAAAATACACAAAAGAAATACACAAAGAAATACACAAAGAAAAACACAAAGAAATACACAACAGGATACACGACAGAATGACAAAATACACGACCAAATACACGACCAAATACACAATAAAATACACAACAAAATACACAACACAATGACACAATACATGACGAAATACTCGACAAAATGCACGACAAAATACACGTCCAAATACACGACAGGATACACGACAGAATGACAAAATACACGACCAAATACACAACAAAATACATATCAAAATACACGACCAAATACACAACAAATACACAACAAAATGCACAACACAATACACGACAAAATGACGCAATACAAGACGAAATACTCGACAAACAGAAGAAAAAAATTGCAACAAAATACGGGCCAAAATACTTGACAAATACAACTTAAATACATAAGTGACAAAACAAATATTGATATAAATGACAAAATAGACACCACAAAATAAACAACAAAATATGCGACAAAGTACACAACAAGATACGTAACAAAATACATGGAAAAAGATTCGGAAAACAGGTGACAACATTCGCAACAAGATAGGCGACAAAATACTCGACAAATACAACTAAAATGTATAACTGACAAAATAAATGACAAAATACACGCCACAAAATAAACAATAAATTAAAAAACAAAATATACAACAAAGTACGCGACAAGATACGTAACAAAATACATGGAAAGATACTCGGAAAACAGGTGACAAAATTCGCAACAAAATATGCGACAAACTACTAGACAAATACAACTGAAATATATAACTGACAAAATAAATGACAAAATTCACGCCACAAAATAAACAACCTATTAAAAGACAAAATATACAACAAAGTACGCGACAAGATACATAGCAAAATACATGAAAAGATACTCGGAAAACAGGAGACAAAATTCGCAACAAAATACGTGACAAAATACTCGTCAAATACTACTGAAATATATAACTGCCACAGAATAAACAACAAAATATGCGACAAAGTACCCGACAAGATAAGTAACAAAATACATGAAAAATACTCGGAAAACAGGTGACAAAAGTCGCCACAAAATACTCTACAAATACACCTGATATATATAACTTACATAATTAAATTTTGAAATAAATGACAAAATACACACCACAAGATAAACAACAAAATATATAACAAAGCACCCAACAAGATACGTGACAAAATAAACCCTCAAATATAAAAGTCACAAAATAAATACTTAAATCAATCGCAAAATTCAATCGGCTTCAAACGTGAGGCACAGTTGCAAGCTGTAATTTACCATTAAGATTGGATTTCCAGCGACGTTCATTCCGAGTACCTTTCTTGTATGTTTGTACTCGGATATCAATCTTTGCCGTCCTTCCGTTACGTGAAAACGAGTCTGTCACGGGACCATTTTTTGTGGGCCTTCTGTTATTGAAGTGGGGACATTTTGAATGATTAGCCTGAATTGGAAGGACACTCTTCCCCCTGCCGACAAGAGTGCAAGGACACGTCTGTTTCAGAGCTTCAGAAGAAACTAACAAGATATTCAGCAAAGAAATATTTTATGTGGTACATCGGATGAAAGAGAATTTGATGGAGATTTTGTGTCTGGATTCAACTCGGCGCTTGGAGAATAAACAAACCCCCCACTCGTTTTTGTGAGGTACATTTTCCTAAAAAACACAATGTCAGAAAAGTGAGTACACCCCTCACCTTTCTGACGAGATTTCATCATAATGTTTAATTGATCAACACTGAAGATATATCGCTTTGACACAATGAAAGGTTGTCTGTGTATAGCTTCCATAGCAGTGGCCATTTAAACCCCTTGTGACAAAAGTGAGTACACCCTAAAGTGAAAGCTCCTAAAATTCAATATTTTGTGTGGCCACTATAATTTTGCAGAACCACTTTCAGCCTCCTTGCCATGGATTCCGCCAGAGCCTCACACATTTCCACTGGAATGGCCTTCCACTACTCTATGACAACATGACTGTTCAAGATCGTGTGCTTCTCCACCTTCCGGTTGAGGATGTCCCAAAGATGTTATGAAATGAAATGATCTGCATTTATATAGCGCTTTCAAGTCAATGACTTCCCAAAGCGCTTACAATGTGCTCCACATTTCCCAATAGCGGCCTTGTATTGCAGCCATGTAAGACGCTAACCTGCTTATTGGGGGTATTAGGGGTTCAGTGTCTTACCCAAGGACACTTCGACATGTAACACGGACAAGCCGGGATTCGAACTGGGATCCCTTGATCCCAAGACGAGCGCTCTACCTCCCGAGCTACTGCCACCCCATGTTCTATTGGATTTACATCCGGAGACATGCTTGGCCAGTCCATCCCCTTTACCCATAGCTCCTTTAGAAAAGCCTTCTGAGAATTGTATTTGGAGTCATTGTCGGACTGGAACATTTCCCTGCGACCCAGTTTCTGGAGAAAAGGGATATTTCTCTGGTACAGTATATCACACTACATGCTTGAGTTTGTTTCCCCTCATGTAATGCACCTCCCCAATTCCAGTTGCAGTCACGCAGCCCCAAACCATGACATTCCCAACACCATGGTTGACAAACACGTTTGTACTCCTCACCTGGTTGCCACCAAACATGTTTCCAACCATCAGAGCCAAATATATTTATCTTCCTCTCATTAGACCAGAGGATGTCTTCCGAGTAAGCCATGGCCTTTGTTGACAGACTTCATTTAATTGTGTCAAAGTAATGTTTCTTCAGTGATGTTACATTATAATTAAATCTCTGCAGAAATATGTAATATTTTGTTACATTCTGATTTATCCATCCATCCATTATCTGCACCGCTTATCCTCAATACGGTCGCGGGGTGTGGAGCCCATCCCAGCCATCTCCGGGCAGTGGGCAGAGGACACCCTGAACTGGTTGCCAGCCAGTCGCGGAGTACACAGGGACAGACAATTCGCTCGCTCATTCACACCTAGGGACAATTTGAACCGGCCAATACACTGAAATGCATGTTTTTGAAATGTGGGAGGAAACTGGAGTGCAGAGAGGCACGGGGAGAACATGCAAACTTCACACGGTGAGGTTGTGGTAGCTGGACTTGAACCCTTAACCTCTGCACCGTGAGGCTGCGTGATAACCACCTAGCCGCCCCACCACCCTGTATTGATTTATATCATTATATTATGTCATATTATATTATATTCTCGATTAATTAGTTAATGAAACCAGAATCCACCATCGATTGGGGAAAATTTGGCAAATTTTCATTTTATTCATTCATTTACTCATTTATCTTTCATTCATGTATTCATTTATTCATTCATTGATCTATCAATTTATCTATTCATTTATTTATTCATGTATTCATTCATCTATTCATTCATTCATTTTATTCATTCATTTACTCATTTATTATTTGATTCATGCATTCATTTATTCATTCATGGCTCTATCAATTTATCTATTCATTTATGTATTCATGTATTCATTTATCTATTCATCCATTCATTTTATTCATTCATTTACTCATTGAATCTTTTACTCTTGTATTCATTTATTCATTCATTGATCTATCAATGTATCGATTCATTTATTTATCCATGCAATAATGTATCTATTCATTCATTCATTTTATTCATACATTTACCCATTTAATCTTTCATCCATGCATTTATTCTTCCATTCATCGATCTATCAATTTATCTATTCATTTATGTATCCATATATTCTTTGATCTATTCATCCATTCATTTTATTCATTCATTTACTCATGTAATCTTTCATTCATGGATTTATTTATTCATTTCTTGATCTATCAATCTATTCATTTATGTATACATGTATTCATTTATCTATTCATTCTTTCATTTTATTCATTCGTTTACTCATTTAATCTTTCATTCATGTATTCATTTATTCATTCATTGATTTATCAATTTATCTATTAGTTTATATATCCACTTATTCTTTTATCTATTCATCCATTCATTTTATTCATTCATTTATTCATGTAACCTTTCATTAATGGATTCATTTATTCATTCCTTGATCTATCAATCTATTCATTTATTTATCCATGCATTCATTTATCTATTCATTCATTCATTGTATTCATTCCTTTACTCATTTAATCTTTCATTCTTGTATTCATTTATTCATTCATTGATCTATCAATCTATTCATTATTTCTCCATGTATTCATGTATCTATTCATTCATTCATTTTATCCATTCGTTTACCCAATTAGTCTTCCATTCATGTATTCATTTATTCATCCATTGATTTATCAATGTATCTATTCATTTTTGCATCCATTTATTCATTTATCTATTAATTCATTCATTTTATTCATTCATTTACTCATGTAATGTTTCATTCATGAATTAATTTATTCATTCCTAGGTCTATCGATCTATTAATTTATTTATCTGTGTATTCATTTATCTAATTATTCATTCATTTTATTCATTTGTTTACTCATTTAATCTTCCATTCACGTATTAATTTATTCATTCATTGAATCATCTATTTATTTATTTGTTTATCCATGCATTCGTTTATCTATTCATTCATTCATTTTATTCATTTACTCACTCATTTAATCTTCCATTCATGAAATAATTTATTCATTCATTGATCTATCAATGTATCTATTCATTTATTTGTTCATGTATTCATTTATCTATTCGCTCAGTCATTTTATGCATTTGATCTTTCATTCGTGTATTCATTGATTCATTCATTGATCCATCAATTCATTCATTCATTTATGTATTCATTTATATATCCATTCATTCCATTCTATTATCAATGCATGTTTGCAGTGTGAGTGTATTAGTACAGTTGACTTTCGTCTTTCTCTTTGAAACCCAGGAGAAAAAAAATCCTTGGATTTCCCGTTCTATTCTTCTTTATACAATTGTAATGCGATTGTAATTACATGTTTTAATCACCTTGGAACAGAAACATTTCTTTTCATACATTTTTTTTTTCTAATCACTTCTTTTCCAGGAGCACACTGCGAAACCGAGCTCAACGAGTGTCTCTCCAACCCCTGCCGGCACGACGGCACATGTGAAAACTTGCTCGGAAACTACCGATGCCAATGTCCTACAGGTATGTCCTTTTTGCCAAAAACACCCTCATTTTTTGGCAAGCCCGGCGCTATTAGCTGTAGAGCGGACCTTTTGCTCGCAATGAATCCGGCCTGTGATTCTATGCCAGGGGCCCCGCGGACTTTGCCATGTTCTCGGAAAAGCCGCAGTGATTAGCCTTTGCCGGTGGCATCCCTCGGCTGAAACATCATTTGCCGCAGGAAATTAGGCCGGGGAAATCCACGTGATTAAATCCCGCATGCATTAAAGATTTCAATGCCGTGAAATTTCAAGGCTCGGAAGGGAAAAATGGCGTCGGGGGCGGGGCTAGGGGAGCACAGCGACTGCTCAATGAGCTATAAGATGAAAACAAACTGTCTGATTTCTGTTTTGTTTTTGAAATGACACAGAAGACCCCAGGATATGGCATGAATCTGTTTTAAAGGGAGGATCGTGAAGTAAGATTACGGTATAACAGGGGATAGAAATTGTTAGGAAACCAGTTCAGGGTGTCCCCTGCCCACTGCCCGATGATTGCTGGGATGGGCTTCAGCACCCCCGCGACCCTGCTGAGGATAAGCGGTGCAGCTGATGTGAGAAATTGTTCGAATTAGTTATCTGACTCCATTAACCAAACACAACCTACATTCACCTAACAATGCGCGCTCGTTTCTTGATGGAAAAGATGGACAAGAGACCGTCATTTCCACAAGGGGGCAGATTTAATTTCTTAAACAATTGAACTAAGTGAACTCCATCGAATTAGCTGAATTAGTGTCGCTCGAGTCTCCTTCTCTCTCGTTCTTCCGCTTCTCTTCTCGGCCCACGTTTTTCCGCAAGATTGTGTGCCGGCTCCTCCCATGGGCCTGCCATTAAGCCCCAGGGCTCCACCATCTCAGAGAAGAGATTCCGGATGTCTGGACCAACCAAAACAACTTCTCCAAACAATGCCTGCCCTCCTCCGTCAGAGTCCTGTTATCAACAGAACGAGACAAAATATTCTGCATTCGGATCAGCGTGACCTGAATTTAAGCCTACTCGGTGAAAATCTTCATTGCACTCAATAAATGTAACTTGTATTCAATCGTATAAAATATTTTATAGTCAAATGTATAAAATCATTCAAAATCTAAAGTAACATTAAAAAAAAGAAATCACGTAAAACTGATTACAAATTCAAATTCTAGACCTGTGTGTCATGATTACTGATGCGAGACACCTGTGCCCGCTCCTTTGGCGCCAACTGCCTCGGACTCTGATTGGCTCCCGGTCACTATCTATCCCCTGTCTTTCTGTCACCTGTTGTCAGTCCCAGCAACCTGCTCCCTGCGACCAGCGATCTCCGGATCGTGTGTGCAATCCTTTCCCTTCTTTCCAATTAAACTGAGAGAAACGTATGCAAGTGGGTCCTGTCTCTGTTCTGGTCCTGGCACTGTGAAATCATCCCAAAAGGTTTTTTTTTTTTTTACCTCGTTTTTTAAGTGGGCGATGAAAAAAACCCCAAGTGCTCCCTACAAAATGTGCCTGTTAACACTTATAGCCCTTTGAGTGACAGGCCCAAAAAAATCCCAAAAGCTCATTAAGCCGTTTAACAATCATGTTAAAGTCGCCTAAAATCCCAGTCCAAGATTTACCTCAATCAATTTGATTGCTGTTCTTGAACCTGGAGAATATGGAGGGTTTTGTTCTCTTTTGAAAGGTAACACTTCGAAATTTTGTCCCAATAGTCACTGCAAGTGCTACTAACATCAAGTCATCCAAGTTGGAACACACAAAAATTTAAGGTTTTTGTTCCTGCCTGATTTTGTTTGCACGGGTATCTTAGCTGGAAAACAATAGCAGGAATCCTTACCTGGTACATTGTCAAATTTGATCACAATCTGAAAAACAAAATATTATAATTTCCGGGTGTTTCGAAAGGTTTGTCAAAGTTGTTTCCAAGAGTAGTCATTTGAAGACCACCAGTGTACAGCTCTAAAACCTCTGCCACCGTGTTTTAGACATTGTGAAAGAGTGGTAAATGTTTGACTTCTCTTTCACAAAGTCAATTACTGATTTTCAACACCTGCGCGTGAAAAATTAATCAAGAGTTGCATTCATCATCATTGAAATCGGTCACTACTGGCGAGCGATTTTGGAGTTGAAGTAGGTCACGTCAGGGTTTTTTTTTTTCAATACTCATAGGCTAAAGTAAGGATAAGGAACTTTAAAAATAACATTAAAAAAGCTGGCAATTGGTCGAGAGTGGTGTCAATAAGTCAGTGGCTAAATGCCATATTGGAAATAATCCGAAGAATCTGTTTATTTTGAGGAATAATTTTGGGGCAAAAAACAAACTGATTACAAAAAGGATCGTCAAACAATGCAGAAATGCTTTCAGGCGGATTTTTTTTTCTTTTTAAATCTGTCGGCATTGTTGTGTGTTTTGGAGTCAATATTTTCCATGGTTGGATTCACTTGACTCTGGTGAATGTAACCAGACCATATATGCGGGAAATTGTGTATAGTGTGAAGTACATTGTAAAGTGCTTTTTGGGGGAGGTCTTTAGTTAAACTGCTCTTAAAATTTACCACTTTTCTGCCGCTAGAGCAGTCAAAATACGGCCCACGGGCCACATTCGGCCCATCAGGCTTTTTCATTTGGCCCGCCAAACGGAAATGGTCAAAATATAATGGTAAAAGAGCAAAAATAATGCTCCAAAATGAGTTGAATGAAACGTATACCTGTATTGTAAAATTAAATAAGCAATATCAAATCAAGACTTAAATTAAAATAGGGAGACATATAAACAGTCTCTGAAATAACGTCTGCCCGGACGCCCGGGCCGTGCACCTTTTACGTCGGGCGTACATCTTGGAAATTTCGGAACTTCGGTTCGTTTGGCAATTTGCATGCATCCAATCAGAAGCCTGCATCGAATAACTTCCGGCTTCCGGACTTTCCCGAGCGTTCTAAGGTCGCGCATTTGCACATCATTTTCCAAAGTAGACGCGCAGAGAACACCAGAAAAATGGAGAAGTGGTTAGGAATCAAGCCAAAACCTCAGCCCCAGA